>NC_091229.1:10154868-10374868 GCF_040958095.1 Procambarus clarkii
AATAGAACAGGGAGAAGTCATGGCGCTAGGAGAGGTGGCAGCAAACCAGGTGACCTTGGAAAGGTTCGAAATTACAAGAGATGAGGTCAAGAAGCTGCTATTGGAGCTGGATGTGAGAAAAGCTTTTGGGCCAGACGGAATCCCACCATGGGTATTGAAAGAGTGTGCAGGAGCACTTTGCTTGCCACTCTCCATAGTGTATAGTAGGTTACTGGAAACGGGAGACCTGCCGGAAATATGGAACACTGCTAATGTAGTTCCAATATACAAAAAGGGTGACAGACAAGACGCACTGAACTACAGGCCAGTGTCCTTAACATATATACAATGCAAGGTGATGGAGAAGATTGTGAGAAAAAACCTAGTAACACATCTGGAGAGAAGAGACTTCGTGACAACCCATCAACATGGGTTCAGGGAGGGTAAATCTTGCCTTACAGGCTTGATAGAATTCTACAATCAGGTGATAAAGATTAAGCAAGAAAGAGAAGGATGGGTGGACTGCATTTTTTTTTACTGTCGGAAAGCCTTTGACACAGTACCCCATAAAAGGTTGATGCACAAGCTGGAGCAACAGGCAGGAGTAACTGGTAGGGCGCTCCAGAGGATAAGGGAGTACCTAAGCAATAGGAATAAGCATGGAGTCCATATCTAGTCAAGCATATGACTAAACTAGAAAAGGTTCAAAGGTTTGCCACCAGACTAGTACCCGAGCTGAGAAGTATGATCTACGAGGAGAGACTACGGGAATTAAACCTCATGATCACCACATTCAAGATTCTCAAGGGAATCGACAGGGTTGATATAGATAGGCTATTTAACACATGGGGCATACGCACTAGGAGACACAGGTTGAAACTTAGTGCCCAAATGAGCCACAGAGATATTAGAAAGAACTTTTTTTAGTGTCAGAGTGGTTGACATATGGAATGCATTAGAAAGTAATGTAGTGGAGGCTGACTCCATACACAGTTTCAAGTGTAGATATGATAGAGCCCAATAGGCTCAGGAAGCTGTACACCTGTTGATTGACGGTTGAGAGGCGGGACCAAAGAGCCAGAGCTGAACCCCGCAAGCACAACTAGGTGAGTACAACTAGGTGAGTACACACATGGGGGCCTCGTAGCCTGGTAGATAGCGCGCAAGACTCGTAATTCTGTGGCGCGGGTTCGATTCCCGCACAAGGCAGAAACAAATGGGCAAAGTTTCTTTCACCCTTAATGCCCCTGTTACCTAGCAGTAAATAGGTACCTGGGAGTTAGTCAGCTGTCACGGGCTGCTTCCTGGTGTGTGTGTGTGTGTGTGTGTGTGTGTGTGTGTGTGTGTGTGTGTGTGTGTGTGTGTGTGTGTGTGTGTGTGTGTGTGTGGAAAAAAGAAAGTAGTAAACAGTTGATTGACAGTTGAGAGGCGAGAGCTCAACCCCCGCTAACACAACTAGGTGAATACACAGACACACACACACACACACACACACACCCCAGGAAGCAGCCCATGACAGCTAACTAATTCCCAGGTACCTATTTACTGCTAGGTAACAGGGTCATAGGGTGAAAGAAACTCTCCTCGTCGTTTCTCGCCGGCACCCGGGATTGAACTCGGGACCACAGGATCACGTGTACAGCGTGCTGTGTGCTCGGCCACCGGCTCCGGCACAGCTCGTTTGTGTAATTACATAAGTGTAATTACCTAAGTGTGGTTACAGGATGAGAGCTACGCTCGTGGTGTCCCATCTTCCCAGCACTCTTTGTCATATAACTTTTGAAACTACTGACGGTCTTGGCCTCCAGGAAGTGTGTGTGTGTGTGTGTGTGTGTGTGTGTGTGTGTGTGTGTGTGTGTGTGTGTGTGTGTGTGTGTGTGTGTGTGTGTGTAGAAAAACTAGTTAATAACAGTTAATTGATTAACAGTTGCGAGACGGGCCGAAAAAGCAAATCTCAACCCCCGTAGGCACAACTAGGTGATTACATACAGAAAGAAAGAGTCAGACAGACCTACAGACAGACAGACAGACAGATATTCTGTCTTATAGATATAGATATTGTTTAATTGTTGTTGTCTATTGTCGAAATCTGTTGTTTGTGTTTATCAGGTAACCAAGAGGAACACAGCATAGATAACCAAGAGGAACACAGCACAGATAACCAAGAGGAACACAGCACAGATAACCAAGAGGAACACAGCACAGATAACCAAGAGGAACACAACACAGATAACCAAGAGAAACACAGCACAGATAAACAAGAGGAACACAGCACAGATAACCATGGGGAACACAGCACAGAAAACCAAGAGGAACACAGCACAGAAAACCAAGAGGAACACAGAACATATAACCAAGGGGAACACAGCCCAGATAACCAAGAGAAACACAGCACAGAAAACCAAGAGAAACACAGCACAGAAAACCAAGAGGAACACAGAACATATAACCAAGGGGAACACAGCCCAGATAACCAAGAGAAACACAGCACAGAAAACCAAGAGAAACACAGCACAGAAAACCAAGAGGAACACAGAACATATAACCAAGAAAAACGCAACACGGATAACCAAGAGGAATACAGCACAGCACAGATAACAAAGAAAAACAGCACAGATAACCAAGAAGAACACAGCACAGATAACCAAGATGAAAAAAGCACAGATAACCAAGGGGAACACAGCACAGATATCCAAGAGGAACACATCACAGATAACTAAGAGGAACACAGCACAGATAACCAAGAGAAACACAGCACAAATAACCAGGAGGAACAAAGAGCACAAAACCTAGATAAACAGCACAGATCTCTAAGAGGAACACAACACAGATAACCCAAGAGCAACACAGCACATATAATCAAGAGGAACACAACACTGATAACCAAGATAAACAGCACAGATATCAAAGAGGAACACAGCACAGATATCTAAGAGGAACACAGCACAGATAACCAAGAGGAACATAGCACAGATAAACAAGAGGAACACAGCACTGATAACCAAGATAAACAGCACAGATATCAAAGAGGAACACAGCACAGATATCTAAGAGGAACACAGCACAGATAACCAAGAGGAACATAGCACAGATAAACAAGAGGAACACAGCACTGATAACCAAGAGGAACACAGCAAAGATAACCCAAGAGCAACACAGCACATATAATCAAGAGGAACACAGCACTGATAACCAAGATAAACAGCACAGATATCAAAGAGGAACACAGCACAGATATCAAAGAGGAACACAGCACAGATAAACAAGAGGAACACAGCACGGATAACCAAGAGGAAATAAGAACAGATAACCAAGAGGAACACAGCACAGATAACCAAAAGGTATAACTTGAAGAGCCTGAATAACCACGAGAAACACAGCACAAATATCCAAGAGAAACACAGCACAAATATCCAAGAGAAACACAGCACAGATAACCAAGTGGTACACATCGCATATAACCAAAAGAAACGCAGCACAGATAACCAAGAGGAATATAGCACATATAACCAAGATAAACCGCACAGATAACTAAGAGTAACACAGCAAAGATAACCAAGAGGAACACAGCACAGAAATCCAAGAAGAACATAGCACAAATAACAGGGAGGAACACAGCACAGATAACCAAAAGGAACAAAGTTTAGATAACCAAGAGGAGCAAAGCACAGATAACCAAGGGGAACACAGCACAGATAACCAAGAGGAACACAGTACAGATAACCAAGAGGAACACAGCACAGATAACCAAGAGGAACACAGCACACATGAACAAGATGAACACAGTGCAGATAACCAAGAGGAACACAGCACAGATAATAAAGGGAAACAACACAGATATCCTAAAGAATTACAGCCAAGAAAACTATGAGGAACACAGTGCAGATAACCAAGAGGAACACGGCACAGATAACCAAGAGGAACACAGCACCGATAACCAAGAGGATCACAGCACAGATAACCAAGAAAAACACAACACAGATAATTGAAAAAACACAGCACAAATAACCAAGAGAAAAACAGCACAGATAACCAAGAGAAACGCAGCACAGATAACCAAGAGGAACACAACAGAGATATCCAAGGGACAAAACACAGATATCCGAGCCGATTACAGCACAGATAACTATGAGGTATTAAGCACAGATAACCAAGAAGAAGACAGCAAAGATAACCAAGAGAAACAAAGCACAGATATCCAAGAGGAACACAGCACAGATAAACAAGATGAACACAGTATGTATAACCAAGAGAAAGATAGCACAAATAACCAAAAGGAACACAACACAGATAACGAAGAGGTACACAGCCCATATAATCAAGAGAAACGCAGCACAGATAACCAAGAGGAACACAGCACAAATAACCAAGAGGAACACAGCACAGATAACCAACAGGCACACAGAGCATATAACCAAGATAAACAGAACAGATATTCAGGAGGAACTCAGCAAAGATAAGTGAGAGGAACGAAGCACATAACCAAGAGGAACACACCACAGATATCTAAGAGGAACACAGCACAACTAACCAAGAGGAACACAGGACAGATAACCAAGAATAACACAGTGCATTTAACCAAGAGAAACGCAGCACAGATAACCAAGAGGAACACAGCACTGATATCTAAGAGGAACACAGCACAGATAACCAAGAGGAACGAAGCACATAACCAAGAGGAACCCACCACAGATATCTAAGAGGAACACAGCACAACTAACCAAGAGGAACACAGGACAGATAACCAAGAATAACATAGTGCATTTAACCAAGAGAAACGCAGCACAGATAACCAAGAGGAACACAGCACTGATATCTAAGAGGAACACAGCACAGATAACCAAGAGGAACACAGCACAGATAACCAGGAGGAACACAGCAATGATATCTAAGAGGAACACAGCACAGATAACCAAGAGGAACATAGCACAGATAAACAAGAGGAACACAGCACGGATAACCAAGAGGAACTAAGAACAGACAACCGAGAGGAACACAGCACAGATAACCAAGAGGAACACAACACAGATAACTAAGATGAACACAGCACAAATCACAAAAAGGAACACAGCACAGATAACCAAAAGGTATAACAAGAAGAGCATGAATAACCACGAGAAACACAGCACAAAAATCCAAGAGGAACACAGCACAGATAACCAAGAGGTAAACAGCGTATATAACCAAAAGAAACGCAGCACAGATAACCAAGAGGAATATAGCACAGCTAACCAAGATAAACCGCACAGATAACTAAGAGGAACAAAGCACAGATAATTAAGAGGAACACAGCACAGATTTCTAACAGGAACATAGCACAGATAATTAAGAGTAACACAGCAAAGATAACCAAGAGGAACACAGCACAGAAATCCAAGAAGAACATAGCACAGATAACAGGGAGGAACACAGCACAGGTAACCAAAAGGAACAAAGTTTAGATAACCAAGAGGAGCAAAGCACAGATAACCAAGAGGAACACAGCACAGATAACCAAGAGGAACACAGAACATATAACCAAGAGGAACACAGCAGAGATAACCAAGAGGAACGCGGCACACATGAACAAGATGAACACAGTGCAGATAACCAAGAGGAATACAGCACAGTTAATAAAGGGAAACAACAAAGATATCCTAAAGAATTACAGCCAAGAAAACTATGAGGAACACAGTGTAGATAACCAAGAGGAACACAGCACAGATAACCAAGAGGAACACAGCACCGATAACCAAGAGGATCACAGCACAGATAACCAAGAAGAACACAGCACAGATAACCAAGAGGAACACAGCACAAATAACCAAGAGGAACACTGCACAAATAACCAAGAGGAACACAGCACAGATAAAAAAGAGGAACAAAGCACATATAAAGAAAAGAAACAGAGCATGCTTAACCAAGAGAAACACAGCACAACTAACCAAGAGGAACACAGGAGAGATAACCAAGAATAACACAGTGCATTTAACCAAGAGAAACGCAGCACAGATAACCAAGAGGAACACAACACTGATAACCAAGATAAACAGCACAGATATCAAAGAGGAACACAGCACAGATATCTAAGAGGAACACGGCACAGATAACCAAGAGGAACATAGTACAGATAAACAAGAGGAACACAGCACGGATAACCAAGAGAAACTAAGAACAGATAACCGAGGGGAACACAGCACAGATAACCAAGAGGAACACAGCACAGATAACCAAGATGGACACAGCGCAAATAACAAAAAGGAACACAGCACAGATAACCAAAAGGTATAACAAGAAGAGCATGAATAACCACGAGAAACACAGCACAAATATCCAAGAGGAACACAGCACAGATAACTAAGAGGTAAACAGCGTATATAACCAAAAGAAACGCAGCACAGATAACCAAGAGGAATATAGCACAGATAACCAAGATAAATCGCACAGATAACTAAGAGGAACACAGCACAGATAATTAACAGGAACACAGCACAGATTTCTAACAGGAAAATAGCACAGATAATTAAGAGTAACACAGCAAAGATAACCAAGAGAAACGCAGCACAGATAACCAAGAGGAACACAACAGAGATATCCAAGGGACAAAACACAGATATCCGAGCCGATTACAGCACAGATAACTATGAGGAATTAAGCACAGATAACCAAGAAGAAGACAGCAAAGATAACCAAGAGAAACAAAGCACAGATATCCAAGAGGAACACAGCACAGATAAACAAGATGAACACAGTATGTATAACCAAGAGAAACATAGCACAAATAACCAAAAGGAACACAGCACAGATAACGAAGAGGTACACAGCCCATATAATCAAGAGAAACGCAGCACAGATAACCAAGAGGAACACAGCACAGTTAACGAAGAGGAATACAGCAAGTTAACCAAAAGGAACACAGCACAAATAACCAAGAGGAACACAGCACAGATAACCAACAGGCACACAGAGCATATAACCAAGATAAACAGCACAGATATTCAGGAGGAACACAGCAAAGATAAGTGAGAGGAACGAAGCACATAACCAAGAGGAACACACCACAGATATCTAAGAGGAACACAGCACAACTAACCAAGAGGAACACAGGACAGATAACCAAGAATAACACAGTGCATTTAACCAAGAGAAACGCAACACAGATAACCAAGAGGAACACAGCACTGATATCTAAGAGGAACACGGCACAGATAACCAAGAGGAACGAAGCACATAACCAAGAGGAACCCACCACAGATATCTAAGAGGAACACAGCACAGATAACCAGGAGGAACACAGCAATGATATCTAAGAGGAACACAGCACAGATAACCAAGAGGATCACAGCACAGATAACCAAGAAGAACACAGCACAGATAACCAAGAGGAACACAGCACAAATAACCAAGAGGAACGCAGCACTGATATCTAAGAGGAACACAGCACAGATAACCAGGAGGAACACAGCAATGATATCTATGAGGAACACAGCACAGATAACCAAGAGGATGACAGCACAGATAACCAAGAAGAACACAGCACAGATAACCAAGAGGAACACAGCACAAATAACCAAGAAGAACACTGCACAAATAACCAAGAGGAACACAGCACAGATAAAAAAGAGGAACAAAGCACATATAAAGAAAAGAAACAGAGCATGCATAACCAAGAGAAACACAGCACAACTAACCAAGAGGAACACAGGAGAGATAACCAAGAATAACACAGTGCATTTAACCAAGAGGAACACAGCACTGATAACCAAGATAAACAGCACAGATATCAAAGAGGAACACAGCACAGATATCTAAGAGGAACACGGCACAGATAACCAAGAGGAACATAGCACAGATAAACAAGAGGAACACAGCACGGATAACCAAGAGGAACTAAGAACAGATAACCGAGGGGAACACAGCACAGATAACCAAGAGGAACACAGCACAGATAACCAAGATGGACACAGCGCAAATAACAAAAAGGAACACAGCATAGATAACCAAAAGGTATAACAAGAAGAGCATGAATAACCACGAGAAACACAGCACAAATATCCAAGAGGAACACAGCACAGATAACTAAGAGGTAAACAGCGTATATAACCAAAAGAAACGCAGCACAGATAACCAAGAGGAATATAGCACAGATAACCAAGATAAACCGCACAGATAACTAAGAGGAACACAGCACAGATAATTAAGAGGAACACAGCACAGATTTCTAACAGGAAAATAGCACAGATAATTAAGAGTAACACAGCAAAGATAACCAAGAGGAACACAGCACGAAGACGTCCAAGAAGAACATAGCACAGATAACAGGGAGGAACACAGCACAGATAATCGAGGAGCAAAGCACAGATTACCAAGAGGAACACAGCACAGATAACCAAGAGGAACACAGCACACATGAACAAGATGAACACAGTGCAGATAACCAAGAGGAACACAGCACAGATAACCAAGAGGAACACAGCACTGACAACCAAGAGGATCACAGCACAGATAACCAAGAAGAACACAGCAAAGATAACCAAGAGGAACACAGCCCAGATAACCAAGATGAACACAACACAGATAACCAAGAGGAACACAGCACAGATAACCAAAAGGAACAGAGCACGTACAACAAAGAGAAACACAACACAAATAACCAAGAGGAACACAGCACAGATAACTAAGAGGAAGAAAGCACACCTAACCAAGAGGAACACAGTACAGATAACCAAACAGGAGCAGAGCGTACTTAAACAAGAGGAACACAGCACAACTAACCAAGAGGAACACAGGACAGATAACCAAGAGGAACACAGTGCATATATCCATGAGAAACGCAGCACAGATCACAAAGAGGAACACATCAGTGATAACCAAGATTAACAGCACAGATAATTAAGAGTAACACACCACAGATATCTAAGAGGAACAGAGCGCAGATAACCAAGAGGAACACAGCACAGATAGACAAGATGAACACAGCATAGATAACCAAGAGGAACACAGCACAGATAACCAAAGGAAACAACACACATATCCAAGAGGATTACAGCACAGATAACTATGAGGAACACAGCGCAGATAACCAAAAGGAACACATCACAGATAACCAAGAGGAACACAGCACAGATAACCAAGAGGAACACAGCACAGATAAAAATGAGGAACGCAGGACAGATAACCAAAAGGTATAACCAGAAGAGCATGTATAACCAAGAGAAACACAGTACAAATAACCAAGAGGAACATAGCACAGATAACCAAGATAAACTGCACAGATAACAAAGAGAAATAGATGACAGATAATTAAGAGGAATACTGTTGGAAATTTCCAACACTGATACATCTCTATTGTATCACAATATACTATTGTTGTATATTAACCACAATATCAAATAATTTTACTAACTGTAATACTAACATAAATGAATATTTCTTTATCTGTGCATGAATTGCTGAAATTCTCATGACATAGAGAGACAGGATTGCGTCAGATAATGTCTATCTAGACATTATTACCAATATGTTAGAGAATTGAATTTGGTTCTCTACTTTTATCAGTATTCTGTATAATAATTAGATACTGATAATATAACTCCTAATGATTCAATAACTGAGAGTTATTCAATAAGATTATCCCTAAACAACAGTTTTATCTGTTGCATACGAACGCCATGGAAATATTTCCCATTTCTCGTTAATAAGGAAACGGTGCTTAATCATCACTATCTAGCGAGAATATAAACAATATATAAATTTATTTATTGATTTATATACAAGAAGGTACATTGAGTTTGTGAGAATACATAGCATAGTACAGTAATTGCACTCTTGTAAAGCCACTAGTACGCGTAGGGTTTCGGGCAGAATATAGTTCCCTACAATTGCAACCCTATTCTTTTAAAGCATTACTTCAATAATTACATGGAAAAGAATTCTCCCCTGATTACTAAATTCTATTATGAATGCGAGGAGGGGGTTGAGGGAGACGCGAGTGGCGAGCCACCATCTTTCCTCACGTGTTCGACTAGCGATCAGGAAGGGAAGACGCGTGGTGGTGTGACTGAAGAGTTTTTCAACCTTAATTACGTTGCAACTCCACCAATAGTCACCAATTACCTCCCCACGTGTTCTACAGTGCCCTATCAGTTAATAACGCGTCAATAATTGAAGTCACGGCCCGTAATTACGCGTACACATCAGTGGACGCCTGGGACTGGCAAACGCGTTTTCGGCAGACTTTAGTTTTTGACACGCTCACGTTAATTATACCATTCTTGTTTGATGAATCACTCCAGACTGTATATTTGTGGGTAGTCTGTCGTTACGTAGCAAAACCAACAACAATACAACGTTAGTTGATTTTCTTCATTTATTTCAATTTCAATGAATATTGAGATAATTCATAGCCTAATAAAATGCTACTTAACTTTCCTTGATTGTAGCGTGAAGACGAGGAGTTAACAAGTCGCCTCTCATTACTCATGATAATTTCCACGTGTTTCTTCCTTATTAGGAGCATGTGATCACGAGGACGAGTAACGAAACGGAATTACATTAGTTGTCTTACAGCTAAGACACCCGTTTTCGTATAAATTCAGCTAGGATTATCAGTAGTTTCTGTATAAATTCATGTATAGGATTTTTACAGTGAATAATTTAATGCCATAATTTATGGCCTAGTGTTTAAGGTGTTTTGCTCCTACTGTTGCTCAATATTTAAAAATCTTTAAATATATTCATTATTTGAGTTATCATATCTTTGAATCTATATTAGTTTAGATTTGCCATGTTACTAACTCAATAATGAACTAGTGATGAACCACACTGGTTCCTAGAGATATATGAATTTCTAGAAATACCCCCCCAATGTTGATATTTGAGGCTTTGACTTTAATTAATTAATAATACAGTCTATTCATTATTTTCAAGTGATTGTTAAGTTAATTATCGTACATAGGCACTGGTTCTATAGTGTCAATCTAATAATCACCTTTGTTTGTTTTCCCTCTTTTCTCAAAAGTGGGTGGTCCTTCGATTTATGTTAAACATAATTATCAAATAATTTAATATCTGAGTTAAAGCCCCAGAAACCCAACATTTTGGTCCGTCGAAACCGGATCCACACCAATTAGCATAAAACTCTATATCGGTTCTCAGAGACCAACACAAAATTTTGGTCCTTATCAAATCGAACACATACCAATTAATAGCAGAATCAAGCTATTCTAATTAACCATAACTAATCCCTGTGTGAAGTAATCTAGACTAACCACATTTTATTAATTGTGGCTACCGAAAGTGTACCACATAAGTTAGCCTAATTCACACCATTTATTTGCTGTTTATACCTCATGTATAAAGTAGCACTAGTGGGACGGTCAATTACCCACAACACTCAGACCTATACCTCACACTGAGGTAAGAATCTTCAGGTCACCAGGAGCAACAGCTCGCAATTTCTATAATAACTCCACATTAACACCCGTGTTAGATTGGCCTCATCATCTATCTATTATTTATCTAGGTGGTAATGACATCCATCCTACTCGACACCCAGCTGAGGTAATTAATCTTAAAACAATAATGTCCTCATTTAAACTTGTTAACAGTTCAGTAGTGTTCACATTAGTGGAATCTCGCCAACTAAGCAATAATAATCGTTGGGGAGTGAGTCCAGAATATTACCAAAGGGCTGCCAAATATATAAACTTTCGGCAGAGGAAGAGAGTACGATTGGATGCCACTTACATTCAATTTACAGCTAGACCATACAGGCAAAACCTGGCAAGAGATGGTGTACACCTGTCAGGTGAGTCTAGGTCACATGTAGTTGACAAGTTGGTCAACACAATCAACCACCATAAAAGGCTGTGGCTGGCAAGCCAAAATTAACTGTATATATTTGTATTTTCGCCTGTGTGTGCAAGCACACATTTATATAAATTATAAAATCTAAAAAAAACAAAAACACAGAACATCTATATATTTACATTATTGCACCATAAATTAATTTATGCCAAGCTTTATTAGGTAGGAATTTAGGCTGTGATTGTGCTGAGTTTTGCACAAATGCAAACTAAATAATTTAGTAGTTTCTTTAGTAGAAATCCTTTCAACTAGTCTTGGACTAGTCTGAAGTGCATACATTATTCTTTCTTGTGCTGACCCTACAAAGGGTGGGATTCAAACTTTATAGTAACTCTGATTAGAGTATATACATATTAATTATTTTGTGTATTCATTATTTGTGTATGAATTTTGAGTGCTGCTGAATGATCACTATTACATCTAATGATGATAATGAAGAGCTAGCCAGAAGAAAGTCTATTGGTGACATTCAAGCACTGCTGAAAATCCTTAGCTACTTATTGTTAGGTAGGTACATTTAACCTTGAGTGAGGAAGAGTTCAATTTAGCCAGACTGATTTAGGCTATGTTCAATTTACTTGTCAACTAAAGAGCAAGTACCCAAGCTACATTAGCAATACTTATTCAAGTCCTATGAAACTTGGACTTAAAGCCACCATGACTACTCCTGAACAGTTAAGGAGAACCTATATTGGCCTTAAAGGTCATTTAACCAGACTGATTAATAAGTCTGATACTTTGTCTAAAGCAACTCCCATTGATTACTTTCAACTGGAAACATCATTGAGAGTAGCTGATCTCAAATTTGATCAAGTCAGATCTACAATCAAGTCTTATCTTAACATACTGAATGCAGCTGAAACTGATCCTGATGAAATAGATCAAACTCTAGCAGAAATTTCTCAGTATGAAGATGAGACTCAAGATAAATTTAATGTACTATCCAATATAGTAAGTCAACATAAATCCAATGCAAATAATACTATGTCTCAATCCAGTAATCAATTACCTGAGGTTCGTCTACCTTCTTTAGACTTACCTACATTTGCAGGGCTGGATGAAGAAAATTGGGACACATTTTGGACTTCATTTGAAGTTCATATACATAAAAAATCTTCTCTTGACAGTTTCTAAATTCTCTTACCTAACCAGTCTTCTCAAAGGGGAGGCTAAAAAGGTTATAAATAACCTAGCTCTCACTGAAAGTAATTATGAGGAAGCTATAAAACTACTAAAGTTGAACTATTGCAACAAGGAGTTGAGTATAGCTAACCTGTATTACCAGTTACGGGATCTGAATGCACCAAGTAACCGACCAGACTCACTTCAAAGCGTCAGGCTAGAAGTAGAGTCTCGAGTGAAGGCCTTAGGTACTAAAGTTGATGTAACAGCCTCTGAATGGTCAATTAAGTTACTTTTACAGAGGAAATTACCTCGAAATATTTTAGCAGAAATCTGCTCACACTATAAAACCGAGTTTCTCACTCTCGAGCAAATATTCGATGGATTAAGAATAATGGTTGACAGGTTGAAAACTCATGATAAGATTAAACCTGAATCTAAACAACCTAACATTGACAACTCAGTCAAACCCAAATCGACTTTGAATAAATCCAATAAATTTAAACCTAGGACTGCTCCATCCACTTTGAAAAGGAGTGGTAGCGTAGGTATTTATTCAGTATCTCTCTCTGACGTTACAACTGATGTGTCTACTAAGAGACAAACTCAGCAGGAGAGAGAAAGTGTCTGTTCTGTGAACAAGAACATGTCACCTATAAGTGCAATGTTTATACTAACTTTAATACCAGAATTAAACAGCTACAAGAATTACACAGATGCACCAAGTGCATGGGTTCTCATGATTCCAGTAAATGTGTAGTACATCTATGGTTGTGCAGTAGATGCAACAAAGGTGTGCATCATTATGCCTTATGTAGAAAAACTTCTTCACAATCTGTGACACCTAGGGAGACTTCTATGAATTCTACCACAGTACAATATTGCAAGGTACACCAAGAAATAAATGTACTTGCTACTGAGTCAGGCAATAATACTACTCTGCCTACAGCTCAACTTAAACTAATTGATAGGTAGTCTAAAGTTAACACTAGAGGTCTCTTTGATCAAGGATCACAGAAAACTTTCATCACACAACAATTAGTCGAGTAGTTGAAATTAAAACCTGCCACAAGGGTGAAACTGAATATCTCTGGGTTCTTGACTAATAGTGGACCTCGTGAATACCAAGTAGTCAAGGTGTTAGTGAGACTTATATCTTCCACTAGTCCAATACAAGCAGTGGTAGTAGATAAACTTCCTTCAGACCTGCAGGTCACAGAACTAGCTCGCACTGCAAGATATCTCAGACATAACCACATGAGGCTAGCGGATCATAAGATAAATTCTGACTGCCTCACAAACGTTGGTAGCCTAATAGGCGCTGACTATTGTTACAAATTTATAACTGGATGCACCAGACATCACGGAATGAATTTGCTGTCATCTGCTGGAGGCAAATTGCTTACTGGACCGGTGCTTTTCCAACAAAAAACTGCGGCAACTAACAATTCAATAGTGGCGTGACTAGGCTTGGAACAGTCACCCCTACATTTCAGAGAAATATCTGAAGATAATGAGTCTGATCCACCTGTATTTCGTCTGTGGGATTTAGCCACTTTAGGTATTGTCCCTGATAAACCATGCCCTGATTATACGTGAACTTACCAGCAATATCTGGACACAGTTGTCTATAAAGACAAACAATACTGGGTGAGACTGCCATGGAAGTTGAATCATCCACAACTTCCAGTTAATTATTACATGGCAGCCTCTCAATTACAATCTCAATTAATACGGCTGAAGAAACAACCGGATAAATTGAATATGTATCATCAATTAATTCAACAACAACTCAACAGTAAATTTTTCGAAGTTGTTGATAATGATGACCGAAAAACAGGTCACTATTTATCCCATCACGCTATGGTGAAAGATTCATTGACGACACCAATACGTATCGTCTTCAACTGTAGTGCCAAAGTGAAGGCAAACAGCGTGTCCTTGAATGAATGTCTTCAAACGGGACCTAGCTTGACACAAAGGCTACATAACGTATTGTTACGATTCCGTACTGGTATTTTTGCTTATACTGCTGATATCAATAAAGCTTTCGTTAGAGTAGGCTTACAAGAAGATGATCGTAATTACACCAAGTTTCTCTGGATTAAGGACCTACTGGATCCTGACAGTGATGTCGTAACCTACAGGTTTGCCTCTGTATTATTCGGTGCGACTTCTTCCCAATTTCTACTTCAAGCCACATTAGATACACATTTGAAGAAGTTAGACAGCCCTTATAAAAAGGAGATCAGTAACAACTTGTATGTAGACAATTTCCAGGGAACTACTAATGACAAATCCAAATTAGTAGAAATCTACCATGAGGCTAACCGTGAATTGCTAGGAGCCAATATGCCACTACAATCATGGGCCTCAAACAACAAATCATTAAACCAGATAATCGAGAAAGAATTTTCGGGTTATCGGGTACCTAATCAGTTAAAAGTTCTGGGCATGGAATGGAACACAGTTACTGACGAGATGAATGTCAAGTTAGTACAAACCAGTAATTCAACCCTTTCCATGAGAAAATTACTCTCGTATATCAGTCAACCATTTGACCCTTTGGGCTTACTTAGTTCTATTTTAATAAGGGGCAAACTCCTCATGCAGGAATGCTGACAGAAACATATGGGATGGGATGATTTGTTGCCAATTGAGTTGCAGGATAAATGGTAAATACTCACAATGGATTTCAATCAATTAAGTGTTTTGAAATTTCCTCGTAATGCTTCAGGACAAAACTTACCCACAAATTTGCACGTCTTTTGCGATGCCTCTGGCAAAGCGTATGGCACTGCAGCCTACTTAGTCAATAATGTACAATCATTTTTACTCACATCCAAAGCAAGAGTTGCTCCCATCAAGAAGAGATCTTTACCTCAAATTGAGTTAACTGCATTGCTGGTGGGAGTAAGATTGGCTTAATGCCTGACCAAGACACACAACAATATTCACTTTGGTGAAATCGTAGTGTGGTCAGACAATGAGGAAGTTTTACAATGGGTAAGAAATAATAACAATAAAACTCCCTACGTTTGCAATCGTGTTAGGGAAATCCATGAATTATCTGCTGGATACAAATTCAGACATGTCCCCACCAAGGACAATTCTGCTGATTACCTATCAAGAGGCTTAACATTAAAACAGCTAATCAAGTCATCGATGTGGTTTAATGGACCTTCATGGTTTGTTAATGGTCAGTGGCCCAAACAGAAACCATAAGTCATAGTGACCAGTATCACTACTCCCATGAAAGACCCAGAACCTCATCGAACCTCAGCTATTAATCCTCACAATTATTCCAACTTGAGTAAGTTATTAAGAGTGACAGCACGTGTGTTTGACTTTCTTGCTAAGATAGGAATCAGGCATAAGTTTCCCAATCCTATCCTCTACTGGATCAAACGTGCACAACAAGAGACATATGGAAGTGAATATGAAAACCTTCCAGATAAATTAACCATGTCTCTAGGTATCTGATATGATATCAACACACATAGTCTATTAAGGTGTGGAGGACATCTGCTTCATGCAGAAATTGATTTGGATACAAAGAATCCTATTTTTCTACCACGTCACCACATTATTACGAAACTTCTAGTTTTACACCATCATCAATATAATACTTTACATGGTCGAGTGTTAGACACTCACCAACTTGAGACAGAAATATTGGCTTCTCCAAGGTCGTCAAAGTGTCAAATCACTCATTAAGTCCTGTGTGATTTGCAAAAGATACGACGCTCGAGTCTGTCTTTACCCAGGATCTCCACCACTCCCTAAGGAGAGAGTAGTCCATCTTCGTCCTTCTGAGACCACTTGTGTCGATTACACAGGAGCCTTATTTCTCACTGGCTCTCCAGAAGGTACCAGTGAAAGCTTACATTTGCCTCTTCACGTGTGCAACCACAGGAGGCGTACACCTAGAAGTGACTTCTGACATGAGTGCAGACGCCTTCATCCAAGCTTTTCATAGATTTGCAGCTCGCAGATCCTATCCTAAACTAATGATTCCGATAATGGCTCAAATTTTGTGGCAGGAGTAGCCTGCCTACGAGAGATATGGAAACATCCAGAAGTACAGTCTGTCATGCAGAGACGACAATTCCACAGGAAATTTATAGCTCCCAGAGCCCCCTGGCAAGGTGGGTTCTACGAACATATGATAGGGACTGTCAAGACCTTGCATCGACAAAACATTAGTTTCCCTGAACTACAAACACTCGTCGTGAAATTGAGGCGTGAGTCAACAACTGCCCCTTAACTTACCTATCAGATGACTTCTCACAGAGAGAACCCCTGAGTCCCTCACATTTAATACATGGAGGTCTGCTGAACCCTCTGATACCTTTGGCAGAAGAGGATCCAGTTGACCATTCCCATGTGACTAGAAGTGATTTAGTGGAAAGTTACCAACATCTCTCGAGAGTAATTAAAAGGTGGAATGCGGTGTAAACTCGAGAGTACCACTATGGAGCTTCGAGCCCCTAGAATAAGGTTCAACTCAAACCAGGAGATCTAGTGTTGATTGACAGTGATGGACCCAGGTCAGAATGGTCTATAGGCAAGATTTTCTCTATTCACCCAGATCACCAAGACATCCTGAGAGTAGTACGGGTTTTGTGCATAGGCACTGCTACTCTAAAAACATTAGAGAAGTTGGTACCTCTTGAATTAGCAGAACGAGAGTTCAACAGAACCAACTTCACCTACAGTTTCCGAGGACAACAATTCTGATCCACCAAGCACACACCCACTTCGAGCCACTGCTCAACAATGAAAACGGAAACTACAAACCTATTATAGCTGTGATTGAGAGCAACTAAATTACCCTCCAATTCAAGGTAATCATGATGATACCGAATTGTGATGTCCAGTAACTAATCAGTTACAAGTCACAGTGACCCAGGACATTCACCTCACTGTGGATTCTAAGTCTCCTTGAATTGAATACTTCGATTATTAATTTGTTTGTGTAGGCTATAAACTACACCATTATTACATCTAGAGTACTGCAGAGTTTACAAAGCTTTAAGACTTAGTAACTTAACCATTATACGTCATAGCGACACCAGTCATTGAGTGTATTGTAGCTCTAGTAGTTATTAACTTTAGATGATTTATCAATGTTCTACATTTAACTTTAATTTCTTTACAAGACTTAGAGTGTTATCTCTCCTTAACAAATACGGGACATCCGTTATGTGCGTACTAACGTACTAACACTAAATTAACTTCGGGATAGGTACGTCAGTACTCAACATTGAACTGCGACTCGAGTTTTTCCCCCCGGAGTTATGATGGAAATTTCCAACACTGATACATCTCTATTGCATCACAATACACTATTGTTGTATATTAACCAATATATCAATTAACCTTACTAACTGTAATATTAACATAAATTAATATTTCTTTATCTGCAATGAATTGCTGAAATTCTCACGACAGAGAGACAGGATTGCGTCAGATAATGTCTATCTAGACATATTTATTACCAATATGTTTGAGAATTGAATTTGGTTCTCTACTTTTATCAGTATTCTGTATAATAATTAGTCACTGATAATATAACTCCTAATGATCCAGTAACCGAGAGTTATTAACTAAGATTATCCCTAAACAACAGTTTTATCTGTTACATACGAACGCCAAGGAAACATTTCCCATTTCTCGTTAATAAGGAAACGGTGCTTAATCATCACTATCTAGCGATAGTGATGATTACTTCGGCAGACTTCAGTTTTTGACACGCTCACGTTAAGTATACCATTCTTGTTTGATGCATCACTCCAGATTGTATATTTGTGGGTAGTCTGTCGTTACGTAGCAAAACCAACAACAATACAACATTAGTTGATTTTTTTCATTTATTTCAATTTCAATGAATATTGAAATAATTCATAGCCTAATAAAATGCTACTTAATATTTGTGAGAGTTTTTGAGAATTTGTGGAATAAATTAAAATTGGTATAAGGAATTTTAGCTCGGAAAATTTCTAAGAATTTTCTTTATTCTTTAACCTTTATTCCTGTCGTGATATTCAACTAGGTCGCCTGAGGAAGGACTTGCTTAGCTAACACACCAGTGTAGTAACCAGCTCATTCCTCACTTTGGGACCATGTATGAACAATTGACTAGGCGCGAGCAAACGCCGAGACCCCAATGAAAATTGAAATCCCCCCCACTTAGGCCGCCGACCTTCGCCAATCGCCGAAGCGAATCTAACGAGTAGGTCAAGGGCTCTCACAACAATAATTTATTGTTGTGTGGTGCCGTATATTTGATCCAAAGCTCAGAAAATTAGTCTCAATTTTAGTCGAGTGTGAAGAACATTTGCATAACAATAATAATGTGTGGGGGTGTAACGAAAAGACAGTGTTAACCATAACAACTTAGTTTATTCAATAAAGTACTAACTACTACAACAAAACAAAAGAAATGTCAATGACGTTACTCTAAATCCTTCCTGTGACACTTTCAATGACAGCTAGACTCCAGCCCCTCGGACTGCATAATGAACTAACTCGAACATAAGCGTGACCACAGAGGAATCAACAAGCAAGCAAGAACTAACAGATCTATAATCACAATTACAACAAATGACACAGTAGGTTCTGAAACACGTCTCCAGTAACCTCCTAACTGTTCTACGCCTCAGTGCAGTCTACTCCTGCAACAGCGGTTGCAATGCAATCAAATCAGTAGTCTTTCAATGACAACAATAACTAATGGGTTCACTGGCAACTCCAGCACCCTTCCACAAATTAATCCTTACGTTAACACTCCGTCCCACGGACGATCAACAATCAATAACAATTGATTTTCGTTAATAACACAATAACATTTACGTTAATAACAAGGTAACATTTACGTTAAATTAACAACTCTTACAACTGTCACTAGTAACGCGGAAATCAAACAACACTCTACCCGTCGAGCATTCAGTGAGAAAATCCCATTAATCCCTGTACTTCCAGACAGCTGATTAATCTCTTTACTAGTTACGTTAATTTACGTTAATCGGTTACTAATCACTCAGCGATGGTAAACTCTGATTTGCAATGTCCAAAGTGCTAAGAGAACGGTAATCACTCGTGATTACCTTTAGAGTAATTAATTACTATCCTCAAGATCAATAATTAAACAATTAAAATACGGAACCTTTCACACTGGCTCAGCAATTTACATTAAGGTATGAATTCCGTCTAAGCCTTCCATACTCAGACCAATTCAGGCGACTAATAACAGTAATTAGCCCCACGTTTACGTTATTCTAAATGACGTTACTCCTCTCACGAGTCAATCCAATGCCGGTACTTCCGGGCAGATAACGACGTTACGTTAATGGAACAATGTAGCCTTCGTGTGAGTCGATCAAACAAGGATCGAGGTTAATTACTTTGACTTCCTGAAACACGTCAATTACCCGGCCCACTGACCGTTAATTACGACAGACAATACTCTAATTCTTATCTGGCTGATGGCTAGGCTCCTCGAGACTACCGTAGCTGCTTACAGGAAAGTAAATTAACCCAAACGCATTCTACGTTACTCAAATTGTCAAAGAACAAATTCTCTTGAAGCAATGGGCGTTCCCTTGGTTACGTTATATTAATTGCCTCGCAATCACCTCACTGAATACTGGACTTCGATGTCCTACCAGATAACCAGGAGAATATATGTATATCCAAGTACTCGTCTACAGCCGAGTTCCCCCACGACAATGACAAATCACACTAACAAATCACAGTGATTTACGTTACAATCCGGTTGCAATGACAATACTGCAGAACCTAGTAAAATAACCTACAGGACATGAACCCTCTAGAACACTGCCCCACAATGGTTTTACTGAACTGCAATCACATACGGTGATTGCTCAACACTAGCAACAATCACCATCAAATAACACCCCCTTTGCAATAACACACACGGCAAGTACTCCAATTTCCAAATACTAGGATACTGCACACACTTACTTACTGCTGCAAATGACCCCTAGAACATAGGTCAATATATTGCAATCACCACACAGTAAATAACACTAACACTGCACCGTGACACTACGATTATATATATATATATATATATATATATATATATATATATATATATATATATATATATATATATATATATATATATATATATATATATATATATATATATATATATATATATATATATATATATATATATATATATATATATATATATATTTACCGCTGACACATGTAGCCTACAGCTATCAAACGTTATTGGGAACACTAAGGAGAATCTCACACTCCTTAAATCACATGGGTGAGTGATTTATCGGTCACGCGTGCCGATAAACACTCGAGAGTTACGTTACTCGACAGAGCGGGGGCGGTCTCTCTAGACGGCCTCGTCACTCACCAAACCTCACCAAAATTACGTTAATTAATACTGCAACCACAATATATATATTTATATAAATCACACTTGTCACGGCCCTGGGAACACTACAAGAAATTTAAGCCACACTGTGGCACACTCCACAATAATCATTGCCAGGAATCACTGGCGTTACACATACCTGAGCGCTCAGTGTTGGAATTCCACACCTGCAAGACCACACATGGAAATGATATCACTCCGTCCCACGGACGATCAAAAATGATTACCACAATGAAATAAAAGAATTTATTACATGGACATCCTCTCCGTCCTTGGCTAATCTATGTATCCTGTTCCCCGTGTGTACCCACACACACACTGCACGTCTGTGTACACCAAGTCCCTCTGGACTGACAAGATGAGAACACAGGTGATTAATCTCCTCGCCCACAATTCACTCCACCTGAACAGGTGCTGCGTGACAATGTGACGGAACACTTGACCTCGAATTCAAGCTTTAGAGACTACTAATCACCGAAATACACACATAGGTACTTACTCATTCACACTGCCGGCTTTACACACCATTCCCATACATCAGGCACCCCGCTATAGGTGGCTGGCTCGCTCCGGGTGGCGTAGGCGGCGGTAGTTCCTGACCGTAGTACTTATACGGAAAATTGGCGCACACTCGAACCCCTCCCACTCAACACGGCTGAGTTCGCACCCTCGACTCCCCGGTGAAGTGAAGCGTTCATACCCAGGTGACACGCACAACGATAGTGTCTCACACCAACCTTGGGAAATTGCCTTAACACTGACACGAATTTCCCCGTTCCCATTGACTGCTACAGAGCACTAGCAAGTCTAATCATCACTGGTATGGGATCTACGAGTCTGTTGCTGCTCGTATGCACATTCCCCCACGATCCCAGATCACTGTACCTCTACCCCCTGCATACAATAATGTCTTAAACCCCTCCAAGCGACGACTTCGGCCGGATTCTGTGACGACCGATGTCGTAGGTGAAGCAGGAAGCATCAGCAGTTGTAGTCCAGCCACCACGACGCCCTATACATCAATTTGGCCGAATTGAGTACAGGAACGTCTTGACAAGGTGGCGGCTGAGTTCAGAATGATGCTACACAACGGCTATTCCCGCGTCCTTCTCGAAATAACCAATGAGAGGAAGGCATACAGCGGCCTACCCCTCTCATCCAATCAGCGACGGTGTAGCATAGCCCCTAGGGCAGCTCCAAGATGGCCGACCAACATGGCGGCTCAAGATGTTTACTAAGATGGCGGCTGTCTCCATGACAACCACTCAAGTGGCCGGCGAGCGTGGGACCCCACATGTTTCACCCCACGCCTGTGGCCTAGGCGTTCGCGCGCAAAGTTGTCTGGCTCCATGCCATACAATGAGATGATGCTATCAGCTCTAGCACTGTCCACAGACATGCCACCCCGGCCAGGGTAACATTTATGGACTGCTGATGACTGGGGCTCTAACATGAGCCCAAACACTAGATGTTTCGGTTGCTGGTACAAAACTTAAGTCCGCCCACTTAACAAGTGCACTTAAAAAGTGTACTGGCTCCCACAGGCATAAGAGCACTATTGTAAGTGAGCTGGTGAACCACCTCCTCACATAACTCCCCACCAAAAAGATAAAATTTCCCGGAGGAAAATTTCATCTAAAAATCACCAGCCACTTACACTTGGCTCTTAATTAAGTGCACGGCGGCTGGGTGGTGGTGGTGATTCATCCGTTTTCTGTTGACGTCGGTGGCTGGCGGGACAAGATGTGACGTCACTGGCTCGTCCAGGGTGGTACTTCCTGACCTGGTTGATACCTGGTTGATGGGGTTCTGGGAGTTCGTCTACTCCCCAAGCCCGGCCCGAGGCCAGGCTCGACTTGTGAGAGTTTGGTCCACCAGGCTGTTGCTTGGAGCGGCCCGCAGGCCCACATACCCACCACAGCCCGGTTGGTCCGGCACTCCTTGGAGGAATAAATCTAGTTTCCTCTTGAAAATGTCCACGGTTGTTCCGGCAATATTTCTTATGCTTGCTATAACGATCTTCCAACAGCCTGAAAGATTGGTCCAGAATATCCACTTCACTTGTGGGAACCACAGCTACCTTAGCCTCACCACTGGTAACATCAAGCAGACGTTTACTCTCCTGACCATAGTGCGGTCGTGCTCAGGTTCTGGGTCCAGGTTAAGCCGGCTCAACGCCTCGCAGCTTCCCTTCCTCAGTCCCTTCACACTCTCGCCCCACAGGTCTGTGTCATACTGGACACAATAGGTAGCACACTGGGCTGGACTTACCAATGAAGTACAGTCTCAACACCTTCCCTACCCTACCGACACAATCCCGACAGTTAGCAGACTGTCTTGACTTCCCGGTGACAGGGTCTTTCTTCCTGTCTGTCTGTCACTCTCAGACCGGGTTGCTCTACCGACTGAGTTGACCGGGCTGAGGCCTCTTCAGCAGCTGTCAAACCTCGCCCCTCACTGAGCACTTGGTCACTGACCTGCTCGTTCTTCAATCTCTCAGCGACCGTTCGTTTGTCTGAACGATCTTCCAACAGCCTGAAAGATTGGTCCAGAATATCCACTTCACTTGTGGGAACCACAGCTACCTTAGCCTCACCACTGGTAACATCAAGCAGACGTTTACTCTCCTGAGTGGTGTTAACCCTCGCGGGCCGGGCTGGTCGACAGGTTGTGGCGGGATCACCTGATCCGGGCCACACCCGTCTCACTGGGCTCACCTCCGTTTTCTGTGAAATGAAAGAAGGAAAATTGCTCATTTTTCCTTTTACCTTATGCACCTGATCTTTCGCCTGATAAGAGGCGACCTTGACTTCCTCAGCTGACGGCCGTGTGACATCGCCGTCAGCTGGTGAGACCCATCTGAGTCCCTCTGAATCAGTTCTCGTTTTCTGTGCAATAGGGAGAGGAGGATGGCTCCGGTTTCCTTTCACCTGCTGCCCCTCTTCTTCTGTCTGGGCGGCGGTGATCTCTGCTCGACCAGCCGGCTGACGCTTGGTGTCAACGCCAGCGGGTTTAACCTTCCTCTCACTTGTTCCTGTTTCCTCTGGGTCATTTCCACAGGACAGACCCACCTGGTTCTCTATACCAGGAGTATTACCTATCAAAAGTCCATACACTGCCTTTCTACTTAGCGCAGCTTTGATCTTACCTTTGATATATGGGGTGTCTACCAACACGGACACTTCTTCCATGTCCTTACCAGTGCCATCTGGGTACTGGACACGGAGGGTTCGACCTGTTCTACTCTCAGGCTCAACCAAACTGCTCCTGACCATGATAACTGTAGCACCCCGGTCTCGAAAGACACTCGTCCATTGCCCATTAACTCTTCCCCTAGTTAACTCGAGTGTGTCTCTTAGGGCATCACCTCCCATGGTACTCATGCCTGTAACGTGCACCTTGGTCACCTTCTTAGTCTTAAGCCTAGTGTTGCTCGGGCACTTAGCTGCTCGGTGACCTGCCATGTTGCATGTGAAGCACCTGGGTCCCTTAACCTTGGGTTTCTGTTGGTGTCCCTTAGACTTACTTTCTTTAGGTTTGGCTCCCTTACTTGGAGCTTGAGTAAACCTTTCAACCTTCGTCACACATCGATCTAGGTATGCATCCCTAGGATCGATCTTCTCCTCTCTTGGCAATAGAGGAGGTACCTCTACTTCTTGTAATGATCTGGGGCTCAGATCATTGGTTCTCCCTTCTCCCCTCTTTTCCCTCTCCTTCTCCCCTCCTTTCCTTCTCCCTCTCCCCTCCTTCCTTCTCCCCTCCCCTTGGCCGTCATTCGTCTCCTCCTCTTCCCCCCCCCCCCTGTCGCCCATTTGTCAGGGTCAAGAGGTTGACCTGAGGGTAGGGTGGTCGTGGATACCTTGGCTTCTCCCACTCAACTTCCCCACTCAGATATTTCCCTCTCCACCCCCTCTCATCCCTCTCTGTCCCTCTCAGCAGCGGCCTTCCCCATACCAGGCAGAGTCAGTCAAATGTCCCTACTCCTATCTTAGAGGAGACAGGCTTGAACATAATTTATCAGTTTTGTAAACATTGCTCGCAGGTGCCTGGGCTCCATAGACGCGCCTTGTCCCCCTTCTCTTTAGCTGGGGAGAGCTGACTCAATCTTCAGGAATTCATGTAGCTTTCCACGACAGATCAGTGAAGGTGATTGGCCTGAGATAAGGGCCAAGTCCTTATTGGCCCTAGAGTGCCAGACCTCAGGCCTACGTGTTAAATGGTTGGCCAGTGCCAAAATAATGGGTGGAGCCCTGGGGCTGTAGTAGATGGTGGGAGGAGTAATCCTTCCCAGCAATAAGCTGGAAAAACTAAATTTCATTAGTGTGTCTTGGGAGTGTATCAGGAACAGGGCCGCAAGCCCGTATCCTCGGGGCTGAGGGCAGCCATCAACATCGTGGCCGTAGTGCGGGTATTTAAGGTATAGTGCACTTGAGTTTTCGTGTCCTCAATAAATATCCATTGTGCCTCTAGGGGAATAGAATAGGTGATGTGTTCAAATTGTCTTAATTTACATGTTTCATAAAATAAATTGTATAGCTTGTCCAGTGGTATTCACTTAACTCCCCTTTGATATATTTTGCTACTTTGTCACTTTTAGGTGTTGTATTGGAAGCCCCCATGTTCTCCACTATTAATAGATACTAAAGTTGCCCTTGGATTCAAATAAGTAACGTAAATTACACCAACTAATTTTCCAAAATTTATTTCTGAAATTCATATTACCCGGAGTCCCATGGTTACTGATTCCTTGCCTTCCTGGGGGATCGGTGATTGACACATTCAGGTATGGTTGGTCAGGAAGGTGGTGGCAGTGTAAATGTGTTTTGTTATTGTTTTTTTTTAACTAATAACCCTTGTCCTTGGTGTATCTTCCTCATTTAATATTCCTCTTACATACGTGGCAGTCCAGTGAGGGGTCATACTGGACTGTAACAGTGTTAAGCTGGGGTATTGAGTGAAGAGACAGAGATGTGCAACAGAGAGCGTATATTACGATTATGAGAGATCACAAGATAACAGGATTAATACTGGGGAACATTGGGTTATTACAATAGAGGCCGCGGTTATTACGACAGGGAAAGCGGTCATTACAATGGTAGCAGCGGTGTTTCAATAATTTCTTGACGATTATTGAAGCCTCACGTGCCTGTCCGTTCGGTTATGTTATGTGGTGAGGGTGCAGCCAGGGCCCATGAGATAGAGTCGACGGTAATCCTATGTGGTGCGATTCGCATAGAGTAGGCGATTCTAGGGTCGTGCGGGCTGGGAAGTTCAAGTATATTCAGTAAGCGTATGCGCTAAGCAGGCAGTTTAGCGTGGAGGCCGCCTTGGGTAGTTGGACAGGGTATTATTTTTCTCGACCCTCTTCAACTACAGACAAGGGTGCTGCGTGGTGGTTTTCGCAGCAACAATTCTAGGTGTCGAATTGTCGGGGCAGGGAAGTATTAGGACGCTAATTATTATCCCCGAGGGCGTGGTAGGCGACCCAATCGCTAGATTTTTACGGTACAGCCATGAAGGTACCAAGAGTTCACTGAGGGATGGCGTAGTAGATTCTCTAGCAACGGAATAACGGTGGTGTTGTAACAAACTAGGCTGTTGTAAGACTCAGTCTGGGGTAGACCAGACAAGGAAGAGATCAGTGTGATCTGCCGAGCAGCTGGGAGAGGTCAAAACATCTTACCTCTCCCCAAGACCAGCCCAACACCTAGAGCTGGAAAACATAGAGGTATAGTTGCTATGGTTATGTATAGAAATAGTCTCATTTGCCAGTCAGGTCAAGTAGGGAGTGTTAAAGTGACAGGGAGTGAACCTATTTAGATTTTGTTTTAGTTTTCTTTTAATAAATTAAATTTGTTATTAATTTGCATTTTTATTGGTTCCATGTGTTTTATGTGTAAACTTGTCCTGGTCACGTGGTCCACACGAGGTAGAGTTGGATTGGGCGCCGATTCTAACATCGATTCTAACATCGAATCATTCCCGTGTAATTAATTTCACACTCTTAAGTTTCCACGGTCATCGAGTGGGGATCAAGCCCCTAGGTTGATTAATTAGCGTGATCGATCCAGACCTCGATCATTGCTCTGTGTTACTGGTCTGGTGGTGGCAGCAGAGGTGACTCTAGGGTTTTGCTCAGAGATTAGGTCACGTCATACTGGGTGTAGAATCCTAAGTCGGTCAATCGTCTTAGGACCACGTGGCGTGGAGTTGGCTTTGGTAAAAGTTTTGGAGTCCCGTGGTAGAGAATAAAAAGTAAGAATACGGGTAGAGGGAGTAGAAGGAAGAGAAGTAGAGAGAGAGGACCCAAACCCGTGTTACAATGGTGCACAGCGGTGGTTTCAACAATTTGGTTTGAAATTGTTGAAAGGCTCACGCGTCTAGCCGTTCGAACACGTGCGCGGATGCTAAGGAGACAGCCGCGGGCCAGGATTAGCAGTGCGCCCCACAAGTGCGTTTGAGTGGGGATTGGCGAATCTTGGGTCATGCGGGCTGATATGATTAAGGTTTAGTTAGTAAGATTAGGCTGTTAAAATAGATTTATTGAAAAGGAGACCGCTCCGAGTTGATTGGACTGGGTACCATACTCGACCCATTGCAATTAATTCAGAGGTGTTGGGAGCCGCCATACTCTCAACAGCAGTTCCTTGAGGGCTGTCGGGGCGGATATATCTGTGGGACGCCAGTAGATAGTCCGAGGGCGTTATTAGACGACCCAAAACGCTAGGAAAAACGTAATCCGTGAAGGGCGTTGCGGCCTCCGA
Organism: Procambarus clarkii; assembly: GCF_040958095.1. Lineage (NCBI taxonomy): Eukaryota > Metazoa > Arthropoda > Malacostraca > Decapoda > Cambaridae > Procambarus > Procambarus clarkii. The sequence continues at coordinate 10,183,006 of NC_091229.1, forward strand.
GGGACGGACTAGTAACCTACCTAGCAGCGATTCAACAACTAAGTGATCGCACACTTAGTGGAGGTTGAGTCGTCCCTAGTCATAATTGTTGCTGAAAGCTGCGTGTCGCTCTGTTGGAACCTAGATGGTGTGGCCTCTAGGCTAGGTGTGGTACGGCGAGCCGGTAGGAACAATTATAAGATTAAGTCGAGTGCATTTTTGAATTAAGTATACTTAAATTTATAAAGTAATTTCAGTTTATTTGCGTTGTTCTAGATTAATTTTTTCCCCTAAATTCAATCCCCGGTTAAAATTTTTCCCAAGTGTTTAGCGTTTTCTTGCATATTAGGCTAAGTGCGTACGTTAAGTTTTGTTATTCCCTGTTGTATTAGTCTAAGTCAGAGGCGTTGTTGCTAGAGTGTAGTTAATCCTCTGGACTTAGGGCTATGTGTCGGTCACGATAGATAAGTGAAGGAGTTTAAGGGATAGTAAGTTGCGTGTAAATGCTTAATAGAGTCCGTGGTATATTTCTAAGTATTTTGGGATAAGTTTTCGGCTAAGTCGATGTCGGAAAGTCGTTAACTGTAATTAATTTGTATTCGTGGGTCACGTGTATGATCTGGGTATCATTAGGATTCTCCAGTCGATGCGGATGATATTTTCTAGTTGTTACCAGTAAGACGGTTGAATTGTGTTTGTAGACTTAGAATTCTGTTTTCAGTAGCAACGTAGGTGGAAAATTTTCTAAGTCCAGCTTGGGCTAGAATCTGACTTTTTGGCGAAAATTCGAATTTTCATGTTTTGTGTATATTCTGGGGTCAGTATTACTCTCTAGTGCGCGCAAGGGACGTAATTCTGTTCGTAAAGCATTAAACAGTGATAATTACATTTTTGCCGAATTTAGTTATTTTTCGAGAAAATCGTGTTGTAATTTTGTCAGAGTCCATTTGAGGTGAAAATCTCGGATTTTGACGAAAATTCGAATTAGTGAGTGTTGAAACCGCCCGATGTGTCAGTATTGTTCTGTATACAACGTCAGTAGTAAATAATAACGTATTTATATCTGGGAACGAGAAACCCAAATTTTTGTGAATTAAAGGAGTTTTGTGATATTTGGGGTGATAGAAATTTTTTTTCCCTCGGAGTCAGAAAAATTGGCAGAGTCCAGCAATTGAGTAAAAACGTAGTTTTTTGATAAAAATTCAATTTTTAGTAAGCATTTATAGGTCCTGGGTGTCTATATTAATCGCTAGAGCGGTTTATTAACGTAAAACTAGTTATTTTCCTTCAGAACAAAAATTTTGATTTTTCAGCGTTTAAGCGAAAAAGCGCGGGACTTAGTTTTTTTCAGCGCGGCTGGTCCCGCTCCATCAGTCATCAGGGGCCACGCTGCTCACTTCAAGCGCGTTTGGTATGCAAGTACAGTAAATATTCGTTATTAATCCATCACGAGTGCTGCGCGTTAGTTGCGGTATCATTCAAATTGTTTTATATAAATTAGATTGATTTTTTTTTACGTAAAGGACTTTCACGGTCAGACACGAGTGCGGGGCAGACACTCATTCATTGGATTCACTTCAGCGATTCTCTCGATAAATCGTTGTATTTCCTATTTTGGGAAGTTAGTAGTTTTCTCTTAGAATAGAGTTGTGATTTTTTTTTTTTTATTTGTGTAAGATCACGGTTGTAGTGAGTCCGGGTCGAGGGTGTACTAAAGGGTAGTTTAGAAGAGACGTGGCACACCAGGAATCACAGAAAATGTTTAACCCAGATAATGGCCAGTCAGTAGGGACCAGTGGGAATGGGAGTGTAGAGGATAGAACCTCTTCCGACACCACTGGGGACCGCTCAGGTAGCTCAACTGGCACCACAGGTGGGGCCAGTGGGACTGAAGCGACGAGTTCACGGGTTCTGCATGGGACTGGGCAGTCGAGGGTATCTTTCCATCCCTGGAGAGATACTATTATTGACATGAGTGGGGAATCTTGCGAGGAGTCGTCCCATGAGTGGGGAGAGCCGTCTTGGGTTCCCCCACAAATAACATCGACGCCATGCCAGCAGGGTAGACAGGGGGCCTCAGTTAGTATGGCAGGACGTCCCACTTCGCTCGGTAGAGAACAGCAACCCGTTCAACGGGAACATGAACAACCACACCAACAGCAGGAACTACCCAACATAACACCAATACCACAGCACCCACAACACCTAGGTACACCTCATCCGTCACTACAACAACCCCAACCCCACCTCCCATACCTACCCCATCCTCAATTCCCATACCAACCCCATCCTCAGTTCCCATACCAACCCTTCCCCCAACCCCAGGCCACTCCATACCCATTCCAACCCCAGGCCACCCCATACCCATACCCATACCCATTCCAACCCCAGGCCACCCCATACCCATTCCAACCCCAGGCCACCCCATACCCATACCCATACCCATTCCAACCTCAATCCACACCCCAACCCGAGGCCACCCACACCATACCTCAGCCTCAACCCCAACCTCAATCCACACCCCAACCCGAGGCCACCCACACCATACCTCAGCCTCAACCCCAACCTCAATCCACACCCCAACCCGAGGCCACCCACACCATACCTCAGCCCAAACCCCAACCTCAACCCAGTTCCCAACCCCAGGACCCACCCACTGCCAGTAGCTCCGCGTCACATACAGAGGGACTTGTGAGTCTGATTCCCAAGTTGACTCTGCCGACACTCAGAGGTAGGGAGTTGTCGCTTATTAAGGTGGAACGCAACCGCCAGGTGGAAGACTGGCTTTGTGAAATTGGTTCGATGCTAGAAGCTGTCCCGGGGGATAGATCGAAAATTGCTCTCGCTATGGGGGCTTGCGTGCACGTAGCCGGTCCACTGGCGGGATTTACAGAGTTTCAGCACCTGACATCTTGGCCTCAGTTTGTCCAAGCGATTAGGGACAGATTCAAAGACAAGGTTTCAGAGGATGAGGCTTACTTTTATCTCGAGTCACTTAAGAGGGATGACCGAAGCACTGTCAAGGATTTCGGGTCAATATTAAAGAGAAGGGTTGACGACCTCACTAAGGAACTGGGGTTCGATTCGAGTCAGGCAGAGCAATTCGCTAAAGAGTTGTTCTGCAAAACGTTACCTTCAGATATGGGGCCATTGTTCCTTGCGGGGAGAGCGGGTGTGAATTATAATGACCTAGTCCAACAGGCCGCCACAGCCCTAGACAGGCAGACGCGCGCAGGGACATCGGGCACTCAGTTGTCGCCATACGTAGAGGCGGTAAGTAAAGGCGAGGGAGCCAAGCCGAGTCACTGTGGCGCGGGTTCATCAGGCAGGAGGCAGCCCTCAGCGGCAAGTTCGAGCCACCCTGCGCGGGGTAACAACAGGGATCCGCGTAGGTGTTACTCCTGCGGGATGCGTGGGCACATACAGAGGGATTGCGAAGTCACTCCTACGAAAGCATGAAAGCAGGCTCCTAGTGATGGTAGGCCTACTTTTGAGGTGAAAGTGGAAGGTGTGAGATTGACAGCTTTTGTTGATACAGGAAGCCAGGCAACGGTAATTAAAAAGTCAGCCTTCAGCAATTTTAAGTATGCACGTCTTCAACGTTGCGCAAAGACATTGACAGCAGTCAATGGGGAGAAGATTGAGATCGTAGGTCAAGGTACAGTTAATTTTGAGATTGATGGGGCATTGCAGCCTCACACATGTACGATCGTAGAGAACCTTGATTTTCCTGGTCACATCTTAATGGGAACTGATTTTCTGTCGCGATTTAATTATTCCTTGTCTGCTCAAAAAGGGGCTAGGAACTGCAGGTTGCAGTTGGGACAGACTTCCTACCCAGTGGAGATGATCGACCATCCCCCAGTTGTAGCTTCAATTAAGAGGAAACTGAAATATAATGCGCACTATCCAAAATTGATTTTTAAGTCTCTTCCAGACACAGTTAAGAGGTCATGCGCATTGCATGCATTGACCAAACAGAGTTGCCCACCACATTCTGTTAAATTTATTAAAGTAGCCGTGGGACGTCACATACAACCAGGTACCACCCTTCAGGTGGCTGGGAGATGTGATAGTTTATTAATTCCTCATCAATTAGTTGTAGTGCTCGATAAAGGTGCACTCATTCCAGTTGTCAATCTTTCACATAAGACTTTTCGCTTCAGGGCAGGTGATAGGGTATCTCAGGGAACCATGGTGGAGGACACAGAAATCTTTCACCATGAGTCAGCTGAGACGCCAGCCGTCACTGCACAATGTAGTGCACTGAATATGTTGAAAACTAAAACACCATCCAAAGTACAATACGAAACGAGAAATGTTGCACAGAATGTAGAGGAAATAGAAAAATTAATTTCAGCACTTGATTTGCAACATGTTGCACAGGCGGATAGGAAGGCACTGAGAGGAGTTTTACGAAAATTCCCGAAATTGTTTGCGACAGAGGATGACCAGATTGGTCTCCTTGATAAGATCGAGCACACCATTCCAACTGGTGATCATTTGCCTGTGTACACAAGACAGTGGAGGTTGCCGGAACAGGCAAAGAACATTATCAGGGAGGAGTGCCAGAAAATGTTGAGACAGGGCGTGATAGAGCCTAGTACGTCACCGTGGCTCTCTCCTGTTGTACTAGTTCGGAAACCGGACGGTAGTTATCGTTTCTGTGTTGACTACCGGAAGGTGAACGAACTAACTAAGGGTGATGTGTATCCGTTGCCCCGAATACAGGAGATAATAGATCAATTTGGTGCTGCTAAGTATTTCTCAACTCTTGACGCAAAATCGGCGTATTGGGCGATCCCGGTGGCAGAACAGGATAGGGAAATAACAGCATTCTCGGATGGTAGGCACACTTACCAATTCCGTAGGATGCCGTTTGGTTTGAAGACAGCGCCTTCGTCGTTTCAGAGGGCCATCAACTTTATCCTTAGTCCGATACTGGGTAGGCATTCTTTAGCGTACCTGGATGATGTTGTGATATATTCCAGGACGTTTGAGGAACACCTACAGGACTTGACTGAGACTTTGAAGTTGTTAGATCAGGCAGGTTTCAGGCTGAATGTTCAGAAGTGCACCCTGGCGGCTCAGAAATTCAAATTTCTGGGGTTCCAGGTGTGCCCGGACGGTATCCGACCTGACCCAGATTCTTGCCGCGCCATTGCTGACATGCCTACTCCAAGGACAGCAAAGGACGTGCGTAGGTTTTTGGGGGCGGCCGGATATTTTCGTCGTCACATTGAAGGTTTCGCTGGCATTTCAGCACCCCTGACTGATCTGACAAAGAAAAATGCGAAGTTTGTGTGGAAATCTGAACATGACGAGGCCTATCGCAAACTGAATGACCAACTAATCACGACACCGGTATTGGCTATTCCTGATTTTGAGAAAGAGTGGGAAGTGCACACTGACGCCAGCGGTATTGCTATTGGCGGGTGCTTAATTCAGCGAGACGCAGATAATTTACCCCATCCAGTAGCCTATTTCAGTAGGAAGGTCAAAGGACCTGAAGTTCGCTATTCAGCTACGGATCGGGAGGCACTGGCAGTAGTAGAATCAGTTAGGTATTTCGAGCCTTACCTATTTCAGCGGCATTTTGTAATCTACACAGACCATCGAGCGTTAACACATATATTTAAAAAGCGAACGAAATGCCCACGAATGTCACGCTGGTCTCACGAACTTTCGGCCCACTCATTCCAGATCTTGTACAAGCCTGGTCCAGCACATGTTGTGCCAGACACGCTAAGTAGAAATATAGCGGCAGTACAGATTAATGAAAATATTGAAACCATTCCATCGGATAAAATGAGAGAATACCAGATGAACGAGCCAAGATGGAAAGAGATTATTGAGTATTTAGAGGGAGGAAAATACCCGAAAAAGAAAAAGAATTTACCTATACATGATTTTGAAATGAAACAGGGCGTCCTGTATTATGTTAATAGCCAGAATGATAGGGCAGTATTTCAGCTAGTTATTCCGGACGCGTTGCGGTCATCAGCGTTAAAGCTTGCACATGCTTCAAAAATTGCAGGGCATCCGGGGATCTTTAAAACGCACTTAAAAGCAAAGTCTCTATTTTATTTTCCAGGATTACTTTCTGAGGTAATCAATTTCGTGAAGTCGTGCCCTCGTTGCCAAAGGAGGAAAGGTACCCTTAAGGTACAAGCCCCACTTCAGGAATTCCCTGAAATTCGCGAACCGTTAGATCGTGTGGGGGCCGATCTGATTGATTTACACCACAGTCATGCGGGTAACAGATACGTGTTGGTGCTAGTTGACCATCTGTCTAGATACACTACACTAGTTGCATTACCTCAGAAGGATTCTCGTACGGTTGCAGATGCGTTCTTGCGTAGGTTCGTTACTGTATTCGGACCTCCTAAAGTCTTAGTCTCTGACCGGGGTCAAGAATTCAATGGGAATATATTTAGAGAAGTTTGTAAGATTTTAGAGACAACTTCGGCTTTTACAACGGCCTACCACCCACAAGCAAACGGAATGACGGAACGGACTAATCGTTCAGTCAAGGATATGCTTGCAATCCTTGCTGAACATGATGCAAACACCTAGGATGAACACCTACCCTATGTTCAGTTCGCCTTGAATACTGCCATCCACCAATCAATTAACACCCAACCACTTCATTTGTTTACTGGTAATTCATGCAATTTCCCGTCAGGTCTGCTTAACAGACATAATGTTGCATACGGGGAGGACTATCCTTCAGAGGTCCTGGGTAAAATGAGAAATGCATGGAATATTGCAGCTGAAGCGTCCAAGAAGGCACGGACTCGGTATGCTCATTTTTATGACAAGAAAGTGCGCCCTCTTGAGTTGAAGGAAGGAAGCCTCGTATTGAGAGTGAATGAGGCTGCGCCCGCCAATCAGAGCAGGAAACTAGCTCCGAGGTGGCGAGGACCATATAGAGTAATTAAAAGGGCGGGGCCGGTTAATCTTGTTATAAAAGGAGTGTTCGAGGACCAGGTGGAAAGGACAATTCATGTAAATAAATTGAAACAATATCATGCTAGAGAGGAATTAGAACTGCCTTCAGCGGGTCTAGTTCCTGACTCAGCAGTGCTGACTCATGGCTTCACCGACGAGTCAGAAGATGAGGATGACCCTCTGTCATCGCTCATCAGAAGTCAGGTGCAGTCTCGCCACCCTATGGTGACGAGATCTCGCGCTATACAGTAAAGTAACTTCCTTGGTTAGTATAATTTAGTATTCATTAGATTTTCCTGTAAAGGCAATGAGATGTACTATGTCTATACTTGACTCAGGTAGCAACTCTTACCGTGCTCTGGGGTTCCACCTCCACCAAACCCAGAGTATATCTATGCTTCCGCTGTGTTGTGTCTGTCTGTTCCCAGGTCTGATTGGTACACCGACCCAGTTGTTCCAGCCACACGTGAACCCTTGTCTGTAAAGACCGAGGGGGGAGGCACGTTACACAAAGCCCTCCCCCCACCAGACCCAGTAACCCATACATCAGTTACTTTGGGGATGAGTGACTGTCCAAGAGTCACCCGGCCGACGCCTCACGTCACTAACGAGGTTGTCAGGGCCAGCGAGCTGTCCACATTATAGCAGTCACCGGAGGTGCCATACAACGCCGGGGTAGCTGTCTCGAGATCACCACTACCCACCTGCTGCGTCATCAAGACTGCAGCCGTTCCAGCAGTGTTGGAGGAGAGGTCAAGAAATGGAAAGCGCGTAGCAGTACTCAAGAATTTCGCCGGAAGATTAATGATTACGTCATCGGAAGTAACAAGAAAGCGGAAGTAAGGCGGTCACAGGTGGAAGGCACGGTTTCCCTACAGAGTACCGGGACTCGCCAATAGAAGGTCGCAAAATTGTCTCCTTTGGCCTAAAGTCGGCGGTACGAGGGTATACACAGTTGGTGTTTACGGCCTAGTAACCTGGTGACATCAAGAAACGCCTGAGATGACGTGAGCAATGATGGAAGACGAGATTCACCTGTTCTGCAAACAAGCAACCCGCCTCTACGACCTTCTGACACCACTCCTGCTAAGAGACACCGTTGGTACATCCAGTCCTGCTCTGCTGTGGTCATCTGCGCCGTCAAGTTTAACATCAAGACTGCCGTGTGAACTGTGATTGATATGAAGGCGTGTGGACTGTCGAGAGCAAGATTAATGGCCGAAGTAACAGTATTCTACAGCTGTCACTTGGCACTCCGCTCTACTACACTCTGTCGTCATTCAGGAGTACCGGATGGGAGTACAAGAGGACCAGGTATTGATGTCTACACATGAGAAGAAGCAAGATCGACACCGTCACCGTCAGCGACTACATTCAGCATCCAGCAGCATCGATTTTTTATTTTTTTTTTTTTTTTTTTTTTCTCGTTTACTCAATATGAACAATTGATACAAAACAACAAAGTTGGCTCTGAACATCTGTGTAAAGAACATCTGGACACTTGTTTAAATGTTGAAAAACAGAGAATCACAATACTTTATAAATGTTGAAAAACAGATTTAAAATAATAATTCTAGCATAATATATGAATTTTACTCTATAAATTGGTCAGTAATCAAAATCGAAGCCCCTGTGTAATTGTCTCGCCCAGAACAAACGGTTATGGAAAATTATGTTGTGCTATTTTTTTTCAGAATGTTTGAACACAGGAGAGGCGGACCAATATAAACATTGACACTTCTAGTGAGTGAGAACACTTGGCTGTACAGTCAGCTGAAACCTGTGATATAGTATAGGAATTTTTTTTATATTTTTAGATACATGTAATAAACGTTAGGTGTGTTCCTTAACATGTCAAGGTTGACATTGATGGGGAGTGGTTAGTACACGGATGTGAACTTGATAGTTCCGTAGTACGCTCCCGGATGACTGAAAGTTCAGTCTGATGATATAACTTTAATGTTTGTTTGAGCACGGTGTGGCCGGCTCTAGAGGACACATGGACTTGGCTAGTGAAGAGCCAAGAGAGTTTAATAGCTAGTTTTTGATGGTAGAGTAGGGACATGTTATTTAGCTATGTCAGTAAGGATAGGATGTATGTTTCCTGATATTGGAGGATTGCTGTCAGTTGACAGCTGAGAAATTTATGAAATATGAACATGTTCATTATGATGTTGGACTATTATTTGTCAAATTTTATTAGTTAGGTTAGCTTTTGTTTGTGGCATGAGTTGAATTGTGGGTTTGGATACTAAACCTCGTGAATTTTAACAAATTAACAAGGTTTACTAAGTGCTTGTGTGGGGGGGGTTGTAACAAACTAGGCTGTTGTAAGAATTATTCCAGAAGGTTCCAGAAGTTCGAGAAGGGACCTGACCTCTCAACAACGCCCAGTCCCCTGGGAATTAGCAGGTCTGAGTCACAAATGGCGGGCATCTTTGTTCATAGCTGCGTATAATGAACCATCCTATAGTATTCAGTAATTTAGAGAAAATTAGCCTTTATTCATTTTGCATTAAAATTGTACTGTATAATAGTACTGGATACAATATCAAGAGTATTCTAATTATTGAGTTTAAGTCACCAGCAGTGACGTCACGAATCAGATCTAACTTTTAAGGCGGAGTGACCGGCGGTCATAGGTCAGCAGGGTTGACATGTCTAATATTTCTCAAAGTTTTAATAACCATTTTTGTGATCGGGAACAGCTTTGCCGTTAGATGTTTGTGTAATCTAATTAAAGTAAAATAATTCAACCAGTCTGGATTAATTCAGTACAAACAGAGGTTAATTGTTATAACTTAAACCTTGCTAGGAACTGGGTAGAACTTTGACTAGGCGGAAGGATACAATACTCTTGTCTGGGGTAGACCAGACAAGGAAGAGATCAGTGTGAATACGGGAGCAGCTGGGAGAGGTCAACCATCTTACCTCTCCCCAAGACCAGCACAACAGCTAGAGCTGGTCGCCCAAGGTATAGTTGCTATTGCTAATTATAGGGATAGTCTTCTCATTTGCCATTCAGGTCAAGTAGGGAGTGTTAAAGTGACAGGGAGTGAACATATTTAGATTTTTGTTTTAGTTTTCTTTTAATAAATTAATTAAGTTAAGAATTTGCATTTTTATTGGTTCCATGTGTTTTATGTGTAAACTTGTCCTGGTCACGTGGTCCACACGAGGTAGAGTTGGATTGGGCGCCGATTCTAACATCGATTCTAACATCGAATCATTCCCGTGTAATTAATTTCACACTCTTAAGTTTCCACGGTCATCGAGTGGGGATCAAGCCCCTAGGTTGATTAATTAGCGTGATCGATCCAGACCTCGATCATTGCTCTGTGTTACTGGTCTGGTGGTGGCAGCAGAGGTGACTCTAGGGTTTTGCTCAGAGCTTAGGTCACGTCATACTGGGTGTAGAATCCTAAGTCGGTGGTCAATCGTCTTAGGACCACGTGGCGTGGAGTTGGCTTTGGTAAAAGTTTTGGAGTCCCGTGGTAGAGAATAAAAAGTAAGAATACGGGTAGAGGGAGTAGAAGGAAGAGAAGTAGAGAGAGAGGACCCAAACCCGTGTTACAGTGTCGGACAGTTAGATCCGTCGGTTGTTCCGCATTCTAGTCTAACCGTTGACCGCGAAGGACAGGATTATTTGGTACTGTCGGGATCTAGGTGGATGTGGTTACCTAGGCTTGGAGAAGCGACAGGGCGGGCCGGGACGGGACGGTTATAGGTTAAATCGAGATTTCCTTAAGTACTAAATTAAGTTCCCTGTATATTAAGTTCCTTTTCAGGTTAAGTATCCCTTCGTTAGTTAAGTGTTCCCCCTTGGTTACCTAATTCTCATATATAAGTGTTATTATTTTTCTAAGAATTTGTTTTACATGTTTAGGTCTGGAATTTTTGTTTTCGTATTGTGCAGTATTAATTCTTTGAGGGAATTACTAAAAGGTGAGTGGTTTACTGTGTTCAAGTGAAGTGCGGTGTATAAAGTGAAGTCAGTGAAAGAACTGAAATCAGTGAAATCGTGGAAAATTTTTGTGATGACATTTTTCAAAGTCGCTTGGAAAATCTCAATTTCGGAATAAATTCTAGTTTTGTGCCGGGCCATACGATCATCGGGTCGTCAGTGTTAATTCAAGTGTGCGATTAAAGTGATCCGAGTGCGAACTTTGAGAGACCAAAAGTCGAATTTTGGTCATTTAAGCGAATTAGCGTTGGGACTCTGAATTTTCTAGCGATTTTACTCAGCGCCCAGTGTGACAGCGCTCAGTAATTGTTTGCGCTCAACCAAGTGTCTAAGTGTCTCGCGAGTAGTATATTCATTTCAAGTGATAAGCGAACTACACGTCGGTATTTAATTTATAATTTTGAGAAAAGAAATACTGAGTTAATTAAGAATTAGTGCGGAGACAACTTTCTGAGGATTAGGCTTCATGACAGTGAGCGCACTTTCAATTTTTGTATACTTATCAACGTGTCTAGGTGGTTAGCGAGTGTTATATTCCGTTAAAGTAACAAGTCAACTACGCGCCAGTATTTAAATTATAATTTTGGGAAATTAATTACTAATTTTTACTTAAGGTTCAGCGCGACTCTGTAGCTGTGAGCGTCGCAGATATCAGTGTATATTTCTCAGCATTCTACAACGCGACCGGCGGTGAACAAGTGTATGCTATGTAAACATCGAGTTCATACAGTAACGTAAATAATTAATTTCACATTAATTTGGATTAACTAATAATACTTATAATTATGTCCGAGCGCCGTTGTTAGCGTCGGGCGTTACGGAATTAAAAATAATTGTTGAAGATATAAACATCGCGCCAGTGTTAAATTAACGTTACCGTCATTCATTCCTAGCGCGCCTAAGATTTTCAAGAAAAATTTAAGAAATTCAGTTAACGTAAAATGTTGTATTTATTGTGCGCTGGTAAACTAGACTGATTATTTTCGATAAATAAAATAGAGGTGAAACTAAATTATTTACAGTAAATTCAGTGTAGTCCCTTTCGCGTAAATATTAATTGTATAAATTCAGTATATCTGACTCAAGAATTCGGGAATTATCAATTTTCTAAGATTTATATTAGATTTGCATTTACAGACAAGAAAGTCGTACTGTAAAGTCTTTTTATATTTGCGTTACCAGTCATCTTCGAGTGTCAAATAAATATAGTGGAAATTAATTACAGTTTTTCAAGTTTATTCTAGTAGTCCGATCATTTAATAATTAACGTAACCTTTTTATGTAGATTATAAGTGCGCATATATAGTTTGTTCAACATCGTATACAGTGTTTGTTTCACAAGTGATGATTAGTAGTCGATGCCTGTTGCGTATTTCCATCTGTCCGCATTTAAATTTTACGAATGAGAGAAGAGGATAATATGACTAAAGAAATTCATTCATTGGTGTAGTGTTGTCAGCGAGACTCTGCCGCCGTCATCTGTCATCGCCTGGTCAACGGGCGACGGTCCTCACTGGGACTCGAGAAATCGATTAGGAAGGGTGGCGATATATGGTACTTCCGGTTTGGGCACACGGAACATTTTTACCAAGGATTGAGGTTAGGAAACATTTTGTGGTTTGCTAGAAGTTATGGATGAAACCGAATCGTGTGTTAAAAGTTCACCCTGATCCGACGACGGGTCTTGAAGTTACGTCTTGGGGTGAAAATGGTTTTTATCAATGAATGGACAATGTATACAGACGCACCCTCCCCAATACCCCATCCTTACCCAAGCACCCCTCCCTGCCTACAACCCCCAACCTCAAACCCTCCCTACCTACAACCCCATTCCCCAACCTTACCTCCAGGCCAACCCATGCCCACCCCAATCCCTGGCAGTCCCATACCAACCCCAGCCAAATACCACCCATCCCCTTGTCGACGCGTTATTAGAATTGTGGAAAACTACATTTCCCTCGCAACTCCCACCCTTACAACCCCCTGTTTACAACCCCCCTCCACAACCCACCCCCGGCCTGCCTTCACCCTCCCACCTAACCACCCAACCCATCCAACCAACCCCTCCTGTTCCCCACCCTACCCCCTCCATTAATCCTACACCTTGCTCCTCACCTCCCCTCCACCCCTCTTCCCCCCCTCCTCCCATTCCTAGTGTCGCCTCTACAGAAGCTGCTGGGGAATGTAGCCAGCGGGTTTCTGGGACACGTAAAATTGGTGATGAAATTTGTTGGAAGTGTCATGGCCGAGGCCATTACAGGTATGTGTGCACGAGCACACGGGTCAAGGGTGACCCAGAACAGGTCAGCACGTTGGCTGGCAGACCTACTTTTGAGATGACGGTTGAAGGTGTGAGATTGACAGTTTTTGTGGACACCGGAAGTCAAGCAACTCTCATTAAAAAGTCAGCCTTCAGCACACTTAAAGAGACACGCCTTAAGCGTTGTGGGAAGCATTTAACAGCAGTGAATGGTCAACATATTAATATCTTGGGCCAGGCCACTCTCAATTTTGAAGTAGGTAAGGAAGAAGCTTACCCACACAATTGCACGATTGTCGAGAATCTTGCATTCCCTGGTCAGATTTTGTTGGGAATGGATTTTCTGGGACGAGTTAACTTTTCTTTGTCGGCTCAAGAGGGAGCAAGGAAGTGCAGATTGAAGTTGGGTCAGGTAGTTTATCCCATTAAAATGGTAGATCATCCACCAGTAATTGCTTCCATTAGTAAGAAACAGAAGTACAACTGTCACTACCCTAAGTTGTTGTTTAAGTCTCTTCCAGACACAGAGAAGAAATCATGTGGGTTACATGCCTTGGTGAAACAATGTTGCCCACCACATTCAGTTAAATTCATTAAAGTATCAGTGGGACGTCACATTGCACCAGGTACCACCCTTCAGGTGGCTGGGAGATGTGACAGGTTGTTGATCCCTCATCATTTGATCACAGTGCTTGATAAAGGTGCCCTTATTCCAGTTGTCAATCTCTCGCACAAAACCTATCGTTTCAGGGCAGGTGATAGGGTGTCTCAGGCTACAATTGTAGAAAATACAGGAATTTTTCAGTATCAAAGCCAGGAGGAGATGCCAGCCACCACAGCACAGTGTAGTGCACTTAATGTTACACAAAGTAGTACACAAGGGAAACACAAGACCGAGACAGGGAAAAGTAGTAATATTCAAGAAGTTGATAAGTTAATCTCGGCTCTGGATTTGCAACATGTGCAACAGTCAGATAGGAAACTTTTGAGAGGGATTTTACGTAAATTCCCTAGACTGTTTGCAACAGAAGACGATCAGATCGGGCTTCTGGATAGGATCGAGCATGTTATTCCTACTGGTGACCATCCTCCTATTTACACCCGTCAATGGAGGCTTCCGGAACGGGCGAAGGAAGTAATTAGGGATGAGTGTCAGAGGATGTTGAGACAGGATGTGATAGAGCCTAGTACATCACCATGGTTGTCGCCAGTAGTGTTGGTACGTAAACCGGATGGTAGTTATAGGTTTTGTGTTGACTACCGAAAGATAAACGAAATTACTAAAGGTGATGTGTATCCTTTGCCACGGATACAAGAAATAATAGATCAGTTTGGGGCAGCCAAATACTTTTCTACTCTGGATGCGAAATCTGCGTATTGGGCCATCCCAGTTGCTGAGAAAGATAGAGAAAAGACCGCCTTCTCTGATGGGGTTCATACTTATCAATTCAAGCGGATGCCTTTCGGGTTAAAGACAGCGCCTTCATCATTTCAGAGGGCAATTAATTATATCCTCAGTCCAGTCTTGGGGAGGCACTCGTTAGCGTACCTGGATGATGTGGTTATCTACTCCAGGACGTTTGATGAGCACTTACGAGATTTGACTGAGACGTTGGCATTGTTAGATAAGGCGGGGTTCAAACTTAACGTGAGTAAGTGCACTCTGGCATCTCAGAAATTCAAGTTTCTGGGATTCCAGGTGAGCACAGACGGTATCCGACCTGACCCCGACTCCTGTCGTGCCATTGCTGACATGCCTACACCTAAGACAGCAAAGGATGTTCGAAGGTTTCTGGGGGCAGCCGGATATTTCCGTCGCCACATTGAGGGTTTTGCAAGTACAACAGCACCGTTAACTGAGCTCACTAAGAAAAATGTTAAATTCGTTTGGAAACCAGAGCATGATAACGTTTATGCAAAATTAAAAAGTCAACTCATTACCACCCCAGTCTTGGCAGTACCTGATTTTGATAAGGAGTGGGAAGTACACACTGACGCCAGTGGCATAGCTATTGGTGGGTGCTTAATGCAACGTGATAATGACAATCTTCCTCACCCAGTTGCATATTTCAGCAGGAAGGTTAAGGGTCCGGAGGTCCGCTATTCTGCAACGGATAGGGAAGCTTTGGCTGTGGTAGAAAGTGTCAGGTACTTTGAACCGTATCTTTTCCAACGTCACTTTGTCATTTATACGGATCACAGGGCGTTGACTCATATTTTTAAGAAAAGAACAAAGTGCCCTCGCATGTCACGTTGGTCTCATGAATTAGCTGCTCACTCATTCCAAATACTTTACAAGCCTGGTCCATCACATGTTGTACCAGACACTTTGAGTAGAAACATTGCTACGATTAACGTCAATCTTAATATTGAAAATATTTCCAGTGAGAAAATGCGAGAATTCCAGATGAACGAACCAAGGTGGAAGGAAATTATTGAACTTTTGGAGGGAGGAAAATATCCGTCGAAGAAACGTAATTTGGCAATTCATGATTTTGAAATGAAGGATGGGGTCTTATTTTATGTAAAGGGACAGCAGGATCGTGCAGTTTTTCAGTTGGTTATCCCAGAGGTGTTGAAGAAGTCGGCGTTGAAACTCGCACATTCGTCTAAGATTGCAGGTCATCCGGGGATTTTTAAAACTCACATGAAAGCCAAGTCACTCTTTTTCTTCCCCGGTATGTTAACAGAGGTCATTAACTTCGTTAAGTCCTGTGGTCATTGTCAAAGGAGGAAAGGTACCCTTAAGGTACAAGCTCCATTGCAAGAATTCCCAGAAATTTTGGAACCTTTAGATCGGGTGGGGGCTGATCTGATTGATCTGCATCACAGTCATTCAGGAAACCGTTACGTATTGGTGTTGGTAGACCACCTGTCCAGGTACACCACACTGATTGCATTGCCTCAGAAGGATTCACGAACTGTTGCAAAGGCGTTCTTAGATAGGTTCGTCACTGTATTTGGTCCTCCTAAAGTGTTAGTTTCTGACCGAGGTCAGGAATTTAATGGGAATATTTTTAGAGAAGTATGTAAAATTATAGAAACCACTTCAGCATTCACGACGGCTTATCACCCTCAGGCTAACGGCATGACAGAACGGACGAACCGGTCAGTTAAAGATATGCTTGCAATTCTTGCAGAGCATGATGCAAATTCGTGGGACGAACAACTCCCCTATGTCCAGCTAGCTCTGAACACTGCCATCCATCGATCCATTAACACCCAACCCCTTTTGCTGTTCACAGGGCATTCATGTAATTTCCCATCAGGTCTGCTTAACAGACATAATATTGTGTATGGGGAAGATTACCCATCAGAAGTTTTAAATAAGATGAAAAATGCATGGAGAATTGCAGCTAGGGCTTCCAAGACAGCACGAGACCGCTATGCTCAGCATTATGACAAGAAGGTACGACCTCTTGAGTTGAAAGTTGGGAGTCTTGTGTTGAGAGTTAATGAGGCGGCTCCTGCCAATCAGAGTAGGAAACTTGCACCTAGATGGCGGGGCCCTTACCGAGTAATTGAAAGAAAAGGTCCGGTTAATTTTGTTATTAAAGGTATTTTTGAAGACCAAGTTGAGAGAATGATTCACATTAATAAATTAAAACCTTATCACGCGAGGGAGGAACTAGAGCTGCCTTCAGCAAGTCTAATTCCTGACCTGTCTAATGATCCAAGTGCTGAGTCAGATGATGAGGATGACCTTCTGTCAGATCTCATCAGTAGTCAAGTTCAATCTTGTCACCCTATGGTAACGAGGTCGCGAGCTGTACAGTAAATTGGTAATGATCTCCCCTAGTCAGGTTTAGTAATTTCATAATAATTATCCTGTAGAGGCACTGGTGTGTATTTACTGATGTGCATGACTCAGGTAGCATACTTGCCTTGCTCTGGGGTTTCCAACTTCCTACACCTCAGAGTAATATCCATGTTTCCGCCATTTGTTGTTGTCTGTCTTTCTCAGGTCTGATGGTACACCAGTTCCAGCCTCCCAGTCACACGTGAACCAAGGATCGAGATCAGCAGGTCTGGGGATGACCCACCTGGCTGATAAGATCGGGGTCTGAGGCACGTTACATAAAGTCCTCCCCCTTGTACCCGGTAACTCGTCAATTGGTTATCCGGAAGGGGTGACTGGCGTACAGTCACCCGGCCGACACCTCACGTCACTAACGAGGTTGTCCCAGTCCAGCCATGCTGTCTTCACGGAGCAGAGTCCAGTCACCATCACAACCGTGGGCTAGCTGTCTCAAGATCACCAACCACGCCCACCAGCTGCGTAGTCAAGACTGCGGGAAAACCGGAAGTGGAAGACGAGTGGTCTACGAAGAAGAACGCTAATTGCAAGGACTTGTCAGCTCTTATCAAAACCTGCGGTTGCGTCGTCTGTGGAAACCAAGATGCAACGCGGTGGTCTCAGGTACGAACAGCACTACCCCTACAGAGTGCTTGCGGAATCGCCAGATGAGGTACAATCCTGTACCTCGGCCCAAGTTCAGCTGCACGAGGGGTTGCACGGAAGGTGTACCGGCCCAGTAGTACCGGGATAACAAGTAAACGCCGGTAGATGACGTCGCCCAGGAGCTGAGGCAGGGCCCACCTGTCCTGTCACCATGCCATCCTCTTCAACGCCACTCGAACCTCACTACCAACGCGAGACATCGTGACACGTCGAAGCTGTGCTCTACTGTGGCAGCCATGGTTAACAACAATCCATCAAGACTGTTTGGGGAGCGATAAGAAGAGGTGAACCCGGGTTCCTGTTAGCGGGGTCCACCTGAGCTGACAGCGGCCAGCTGTCAGCTGTCACTCAAGTCAGGTGCGGGTAGTACGAGACCCTCTGTACTGTCCGTAGTTGGCCGGGGCCGGAAATGGAACTTCCAGACGACCAAGATCTTCAAGCAACATGAGGTAGTCGCCGGAATCTACAGCAACGAAATGTCAACAGGAACGAACGAGAAAATATTTGTAGAAAAGTTTCATATAAAAATGAAGGCTATTAATATAGTAAACTGTGGTAACTCGGAACAGTTCAACTTTTAATTTTCCATCTGATAGTAAGCACCTATACACCTTCGGAAAGTTCTCTGGAACAGTATTAAATGTTGAAAACTAGTACTAGTGAAATAGAGAAATAAATCTAGAAAGTGAACATTAGAAAATGACCCTGTCTCTAGATAAATTGTATGAGTAAACTGGTTTGAGAACCATCTAGTAGGGTCTCTAGAAACGTTGATCAGTGGGGAACTTTATCTAGATTTTTCTAGATCCTAGATACTGATAGTTATACATATATTTTTTTTTTAATTTTTTTTGTGGTTTACTGAACAATAAGGGTGTGGTACACAGTCTGACAAATGTGTTCACCCGCTGTTGTTGTGGACTTGTATATGAACTCTGGGATATTAGGAGTTTGAGGAACTTATATCCAGAGTGTTGTTGTTGGTTAAGGGACATGTCTGTGGACATTGAATTTTTTTTTAATAATAAAAATATTTTTGTGTATTTTCTTTAGATTTTAAGATTGGGAAGCGCTGTGGTGGACAGTTGCCACAGGTGTGGAGTGGAACACTAGGTCCCTGAGAGGTAGTGTTCTTCCATGTTGATATAATTTTATAATTTTGTTAAATTTTTTTAATGACATTGATTTTTTTTATTTAATGTTTTGTGTGATGTGTTTGATCTTTATTCCGGGTGGAATACTGGGATAGCTGAAGGCTATCAGCTGATTTTAGCTAGTTAGTAATTGTTAGGTTGGGATTTCTCCAGTTATTTGTTACTATATCAAGACAGGTATAGGATGTTTTGTCTTCCAGGTAGTTGGAAGGGTACGGGGCTGCATCCAAGTGGACAGTCAGGATTATAGGGACGGTCTCTGTCCTTATGTTTTATGTATTATTACTGTTGTGTTGATAGGTATAAATACATGCTGGGGCGCACCTTTTGGGTGTGCCGTTATTGTTGTTGGAGTATTGTATGGAATTAGTTAGGATTAGATAATTTCTTTTGTTTTGAGGCATTGGTTGAAAATAGTGTTGGGTTAAAAATGTTGTTTTTGGAGTTAATGGTTAGGGTAGGGCAGGATTTCTGGATAAGAAAAGTGTGTGTAACTTGCTTTACACACAAATTTCTTAATTTCCGAGGAGGGGGAGTTGTAATGATCTGGGGCTCAGATCATTGGTTCTCCCTTCTCCCCTCTTTTCCCTCTCCTTCTCCCCTCCTTTCCTTCTCCCTCTCCCCTCCTTCCTTCTCCCCTCCCCTTGGCCGTCATTCGTCTCCTCCTCTTCCCCCCCCCCCTGTCGCCCATTTGTCAGGGTCAAGAGGTTGACCTGAGGGTAGGGTGGTCGTGGATACCTTGGCTTCTCCCACTCAACTTCCCCACTCAGATATTTCCCTCTCCACCCCCTCTCATCCCTCTCTGTCCCTCTCAGCAGCGGCCTTCCCCATACCAGGCAGAGTCAGTCAAATGTCCCTACTCCTATCTTAGAGGAGACAGGCTTGAACATAATTTATCAGTTTTGTAAACATTGCTCGCAGGTGCCTGGGCTCCATAGACGCGCCTTGTCCCCCTTCTCTTTAGCTGGGGAGAGCTGACTCAATCTTCAGGAATTCATGTAGCTTTCCACGACAGATCAGTGAAGGTGATTGGCCTGAGATAAGGGCCAAGTCCTTATTGGCCCTAGAGTGCCAGACCTCAGGCCTACGTGTTAAATGGTTGGCCAGTGCCAAAATAATGGGTGGAGCCCTGGGGCTGTAGTAGATGGTGGGAGGAGTAATCCTTCCCAGCAATAAGCTGGAAAAACTAAATTTCATTAGTGTGTCTTGGGAGTGTATCAGGAACAGGGCCGCAAGCCCGTATCCTCGGGGCTGAGGGCAGCCATCAACATCGTGGCCGTAGTGCGGGTATTTAAGGTATAGTGCACTTGAGTTTTCGTGTCCTCAATAAATATCCATTGTGCCTCTAGGGGAATAGAATAGGTGATGTGTTCAAATTGTCTTAATTTACATGTTTCATAAAATAAATTGTATAGCTTGTCCAGTGGTATTCACTTAACTCCCCTTTGATATATTTTGCTACTTTGTCACTTTTAGGTGTTGTATTGGAAGCCCCCATGTTCTCCACTATTAATAGATACTAAAGTTGCCCTTGGATTCAAATAAGTAACGTAAATTACACCAACTAATTTTCCAAAATTTATTTCTGAAATTCATATTACCCGGAGTCCCATGGTTACTGATTCCTTGCCTTCCTGGGGGATCGGTGATTGACACATTCAGGTATGGTTGGTCAGGAAGGTGGTGGCAGTGTAAATGTGTTTTGTTATTGTTTTTTTTTTAACTAATAACCCTTGTCCTTGGTGTATCTTCCTCATTTAATATTCCTCTTACATACGTGGCAGTCCAGTGAGGGGTCATACTGGACTGTAACAGTGTTAAGCTGGGGTATTGAGTGAAGAGACAGAGATGTGCAACAGAGAGCGTATATTACGATTATGAGAGATCACAAGATAACAGGATTAATACTGGGGAACATTGGGTTATTACAATAGAGGCCGCGGTTATTACGACAGGGAAAGCGGTCATTACATTCTAGCGCCTGTACCTTTGAGCTTGGCGCGGCAGGAGGGGCTTGACTCCCCGTCCTTGCGTCGGATTGCACTCTTGCAATTTCCAATCTAGTCAATCTCTCGTGGTGGGCATTCCACATGTAAGCCACAAATTTGGCCTTATCCTCTCTTTGCAGTTTCATAGCATCAGCTTGAGCTGCTAGGTACTCTAAAGTAATTTCCTCCTGGGGTTGTTCAGTCCCCCTCCTGAGAGGTTGTTCTGGTATCTGATTGACTACTTCCAATGAAACGTTTCTGTGGCCCAAGGAATCAGTCCTTAGCCTAGGCTGGGGTCGCGACTCCCCTTCCTTCTCCTGGGGTGGACTCAATCCCACACCCCCTGACATACCGACTATACCACGGTCGGCTAGGGGAACTCCCTTGTCCCCTAGATCACTTCTGTTTGCTCTTTCTAGACATAGACGCCGTACATAGGCATTATGATCCTCAACATACCGCCTACATTCCTCATCTGTACGACTGTTTCTATCCTTTGGCAGCACGCCATACTTAGTCACATACAGATATACGTACTTATGCCTATAATCCTCATCCATTCTGTGTGTGTGGTGTGTACCTAATCCTGCTAACCGACAACATACACACCCACAGCAATATTGTTCTGCAATGCTCTGCACACCTTTCATAGGTTTCTCAACTTGATGAATCTTACTTTTCTGATTATGAATCAAAAGTCTACGGCCCCACGTTGGGCGCCACGCTGTGAGAGTTTTTGAGAATTTGTGGAATAAATTAAAATTGGTATAAGGAATTTTAGCTCGGAAAATTTCTAAGAATTTTCTTTATTCTTTAACCTTTATTCCTGTCGTGATATTCAACTAGGTCGCCTGAGGAAGGACTTGCTTAGCTAACACACCAGTGTAGTAACCAGCTCATTCCTCACTTTGGGACCATGTATGAACAATTGACTAGGCGCGAGCAAACGCCGAGACCCCAATGAAAATTGAAATCCCCCCCACTTAGGCCGCCGACCTTCGCCAATCGCCGAAGCGAATCTAACGAGTAGGTCAAGGGCTCTCACAACAATAATTTATTGTTGTGTGGTGCCGTATATTTGATCCAAAGCTCAGAAAATTAGTCTCAATTTTAGTCGAGTGTAAAGAACATTTGCATAACAATAATAATGTGTGGGGATGTAACGAAAAGACAGTGTTAACCATAACAACTTAGTTTATTCAATAAAGTACTAACTACTACAACAAAACAAAAGAAATGTCAATGACGTTACTCTAAATCCTTCCTGTGACACTATCAATGACAGCTAGACTCCAGCCCCTCGGACTGCATAATGAACTAACTCGAACATAAGCGTGACCACAGAGGAATCAACAAGCAAGCAAGAACTAACAGATCTATAATCACAATTACAACAAATGACACAGTAGGTTCTGAAACACGTCTCCAGTAACCTCCTAACTGTTCTACGCCTCAGTGCAGTCTACTCCTGCAACAGCGGTTGCAATGCAATCAAATCAGTAGTCTTTCAATGACAACAATAACTAATGGGTTCACTGGCAACTCCAGCACCCTTCCACAAATTAATCCTTACGTTAACACTCCGTCCCACGGACGATCAACAATCAATAACAATTGATTTACGTTAATAACACAATAACATTTACGTTAATAACAAGGTAACATTTACGTTAAATTAACAACTCTTACAACTGTCACTAGTAACGCGGAAATCAAACAACACTCTACCCGTCGAGCATTCAGTGAGAAAATCCCATTAATCCCTGTACTTCCAGACAGCTGATTAATCTCTTTACTAGTTACGTTAATTTACGTTAATCGGTTACTAATCACTCAGCGATGGTAAACTCTGATTTGCAATGTCCAAAGTGCTAAGAGAACGGTAATCACTCGTGATTACCTTTAGAGTAATTAATTACTATCCTCAAGATCAATAATTAAACAATTAAAATACGGAACCTTTCACACTGGCTCAGCAATTTACATTAAGGTATGAATTCCGTCTAAGCCTTCCATACTCAGACCAATTCAGGCGACTAATAACAGTAATTAGCCCCACGTTTACGTTATTCTAAATGACGTTACTCCTCTCACGAGTCAATCCAATGCCGGTACTTCCGGGCAGATAACGACGTTACGTTAATGGAACAATGTAGCCTTCGTGTGAGTCGATCAAACAAGGATCGAGGTTAATTACTTTGACTTCCTGAAACACGTCAATTACCCGGCCCACTGACCGTTAATTACGACAGACAATACTCTAATTCTTATCTGGCTGATGGCTAGGCTCCTCGAGACTACCGTAGCTGCTTACAGGAAAGTAAATTAACCCAAACGCATTCTACGTTACTCAAATTGTCAAAGAACAAATTCTCTTGAAGCAATGGGCGTTCCCTTGGTTACGTTATATTAATTGCCTCGCAATCACCTCACTGAATACTGGACTTCGATGTCCTACCAGATAACCAGGAGAATATATGTATATCCAAGTACTCGTCTACAGCCGAGTTCCCCCACGACAATGACAAATCACACTAACAAATCACAGTGATTTACGTTACAATCCGGTTGCAATGACAATACTGCAGAACCTAGTAAAATAACCTACAGGACATGAACCCTCTAGAACACTGCCCCACAATGGTTTTACTGAACTGCAATCACATACGGTGATTGCTCAACACTAGCAACAATCACCATCAAATAACACCCCCTTTGCAATAACACACACGGCAAGTACTCCAATTTCCAAATATTAGGATACTGCACACACTTACTTACTTACTGCTGCAAATGACCCCTAGAACATAGGTCAATATATTGCAATCACCACACAGTAAATAACACTAACACTGCACCGTGACACTACGATTATATATATATATATATATATATATATATATATATATATATATATATATATATATATATATATATATATATATATATATATATATATATATATATATATATTTACCGCTGACACATGTAGCCTACAGCTATCAAACGTTATTGGGAACACTAAGGAGAATCTCACACTCCTTAAATCACATGGGTGAGTGATTTATCGGTCACGCATGCCGATAAACACTCGAGAGTTACGTTACTCGACAGAGCGGGGGCGGTCTCTCTAGACGGCCTCGTCTCTCACCAAACCTCACCAAAATTACGTTAATTAATACTGCAACCACAATATATATATATTTATATAAATCACACTTGTCACGGCCCTGGGAACACTACAAGAAATTTAAGCCACACTGTGGCACACTCCACAATAATCATTGCCAGGAATCACTGGCGTTACACATACCTGAGCGCTCAGTGTTGGAATTCCACACCTGCAAGACCACACATGGAAATGATATCACTCCGTCCCACGGACGATCAAAAATGATTACCACAATGAAATAAAAGAATTTATTACATGGACATCCTCTCCGTCCTTGGCTAATCTATGTATCCTGTTCCCCGTGTGTACCCACACACACACTGCACGTCTGTGTACACCAAGTCCCTCTGGACTGACAAGATGACAACACAGGTGATTAATCTCCTCGCCCACAATTCACTCCACCTGAACAGGTGCTGCGTGACAATGTGACGGAACACTTGACCTCGAATTCAAGCTTTAGAGACTACTAATCACCGAAATACACACATAGGTACTTACTCATTCACACTGCCGGCTTTACACACCATTCCCATACATCAGGCACCCCGCTATAGGTGGCTGGCTCGCTCCGGGTGGCGTAGGCGGCGGTAGTTCCTGACCGTAGTACTTATACGGAAAACTGGCGCACACTCGAACCCCTCCCACTCAACACGGCTGAGTTCGCACCCTCGACTCCCCGGTGAAGTGAAGCGTTCATACCCAGGTGACACGCACAACGATAGCGTCTCACACCAACCTTGGGAAATTGCCTTAACACTGACACGAATTTCCCCGTTCCCATCGACTGCTACAGAGCACTAGCAAGTCTAATCATCACTGGTATGGGATCTACGAGTCTGTTGCTGCTCGTATGCACATTCCCCCACGATCCCAGATCACTGTACCTCTACCCCCTGCATACAATAATGTCTTAAACCCCTCCAAGCGACGACTTCGGCCGGATTCTGTGACGACCGATGTCGTAGGTGAAGCAGGAAGCATCAGCAGTTGTAGTCCAGCCACCACGACGCCCTATACATCAATTTGGCCGAATTGAGTACAGGAACGTCTTGACAAGGTGGCGGCTGAGTTCAGAATGATGCTACACAACGGCTATTCCCGCGTCCTTCTCGAAATAACCAATGAGAGGAAGGCATACAGCGGCCTACCCCTCTCATCCAATCAGCGACGGTGTAGCATAGCCCCTAGGGCAGCTCCAAGATGGCCGACCAACATGGCGGCTCAAGATGTTTACTAAGATGGCGGCTGTCTCCATGACAACCACTCAAGTGGCCGGCGAGCGTGGGACCCCACATGTTTCACCCCACGCCTGCGGCCTAGGCGTTCGCGCGCAAAGTTGTCTGGCTCCATGCCATACAATGAGATGATGCTATCAGCTCTAGCACTGTCCACAGACATGCCACCCCGGCCAGGGTAACATTTATGGACTGCTGATGACTGGGGCTCTCACATGAGCCCAAACACTAGATGTTTCGGTTGCTGGTACAAAACTTAAGTCCGCCCACTTAACAAGTGCACTTAACAAGTGTACTGGCTCCCACAGGCATAAGAGCACTATTGTAAGTGAGCTGGTGAACCACCTCCTCACAATATTCCCTGATTGCAGCACGAAGACGAGGAGTTAACAAGTCGTCTCTCATCACTCACGATAATTTCCATGGGTTTCTTCCTTATTAGGAGCATGTGATCACGAGGACGAGTAACGAAACGGAATTACAGAAGTCGTCTTACAGCTAAGACACCCGTTTTCGTATAAATTTAGCTAAGATTATCAGTAGTTTCTGTATAAATTCATGTATATGATTTTTACAGTGAATAATTTAGTGCCATAATTTATGGCCTAGTGTTTAAGGTGTTTTGTTCTTACTGTTGCTCAATATTTCATAATCTTTTAATATATTCATTATTTGAGTTATCATATCTTTGAATCTATATTAGTTTAGATTTGCCATGTTACTAACTCAATAATGAACTAGTGATGAACCACACTAGTTCACAGGGATATATGAACTTCTGGAAATACCCCCTTAATGTTGATATTTGAGGCTTTGACTTTAATTAATTCAAAATACAGTCTATTCATTATTTTGAAGTGATTGTTAAGTTAATTATCGTACATAGGCACTGGTTCTATAGTGTCAATCTAATAATCACCTTTGTTTTCCTTATTTTCTCAAAAGTGGGTGGTCTTTCGATTTATGTTAAATATAATAATCAAATAATTAATATCTGAGTTAAAGCCCCAGAAACCCAACAAACACACGACAAATATCTAAGAGGAACACAGCACAGATAACTAAGAGGAACACAGCACATATAACCAAAAGGAACACAGGGCAGATAACCAAGAGGAACACAGCACAGATAATCAAGGGAAACAACACAGAAATACAAGAGGATTACAGCACAGATAACTATGAGGAACGCAGCGCAGATAACCAAGAGGAACACAGCACAGATAACCAAGAGGAACACTGTACAGATATCTAAGAGGAAAACAGCACAGATAACCAATAGGAACAAAGCACAGATAACCAAGAGGAACACTGTACAGATATCTAAGAGGAAAACAGCACAGATAAACAAGAGGAACAAAGCACAGATAACCAAGAGGAACGCAGAACAGATAACCTAGAGGAACAGAGCACAGATAACCAAAAGAAACACAAAACAGATAAACAAGAGAAACGCAGCACTGATAACAAAGAGAAACACAGCACAGATAACCAATTGAAACAACTCAGATATCCAAGAGGATTACAGCACAGATAACTATGAGGAATTCAGCACAGGTAACCAAGAGAAACACAGCACAGATATCAAAGAGGAACACAACACAGAAAAACAAGATGAACATTGTGCAGATAACCAAGAGGAACACAGCACAGATAACCAAAAAGAACAGAGCATGTATAACCAAGAGAAACACAGCACATATTACCAAGAGGAACATAGCACAGATAACCAAGAGGTACACAGAGCATATAACCAAGAGAAACGCAGCACAGATAACCAAGATAAACCGAACAGATGTCAAAAAGGAAAACACCCCACATATAATTAAGAGAAATAGAACACAGATAACCAAGAGGAACCCAGAAAAGATAACAAAAAGGAGCAGAGCGTACATAACCAAGAAAAACCAAGCAAAAATAACCAAGAGGAATACAGCACAGACAACCAAGAGAAACAAAGTGCATATTAGCAAGAGAAACGCAGCACAGATAACCAAGAGGAACACAGCACAGATAATCAAGATAAACAGCACAGATATCCAACAGGAATACAGCACAGATATCAAAGTGGAACACAGCACATATAACCAAGAGGAACATAGCTAAAATAACCAAGAGAAACACAGCACAGTAAACCAAGAGGAACACAGCACAGGTAACCAAGAGGAACACAGCACAGTTAACCTAGAGGAACACAGCACAGTTAACCTAGAGGAACACAGCACAGTTATCCAAGAGGAACACAGCACAGATAACCAAGAGGAACACAACATAGATACCCAAGAGGAACACAGCATAGATAACCAAGAGGAACACAGCATAGATAACCAAGAGGAACACAACATAGATAACCAAGAGGAACACAGCACAGATAACAAAAAGGAACACATAACATATAACCAAGAAGAACACAGCACAGATAACCAAGAGGAACACAGCACAGATAACAAGGAGGAATACAGCACAGATAACCAAGAGGAACACAGCACAGATAACCAACAGGTACGAAGAGCATATAACCAAGATAAAGAGCACAGATATCCAAGAGGAACACAGCACAGATAACTAAGAGGAACCCAGCACAGATAACCAAGAGGAACACAGCACAGAAAACAAAGAGGAACACAGCACAGATAATCTAGAGGAACAAATCATACATAAACAAAAGGAATACAGCGCAGATAACCAACAGGAGCAAAGCGTACATAACCAAGAGAAACACAACAGAACCAAGTGGAACACAGGACAAATAACCAAGAATAACACTGTGCATTTAACCAAGAGAAATGCAGCACAGATAACCAAGAGGAACACAACACTGATAACCAAGATAAACAGCACAGATATCCAGGAGAAACACAGCTCAGATAACCAAGAGGAACATAACAGAGATAAGCAAGAGGAAGACAACGCAGATAACAAAGAGGAACTAAGCACAGATAACCGAGATGAACACAGCACAGATAACCATGAGGAACACAGCACAGATAACCAAAAGGAACACAGCACAAATAAAATAACCAAGAAAAGCACAACACAGATAACCAAGAGAAACGCAGCACAGATAGCCAAGAGGAAGACAGCACAGATAACCAAGGGAAGCAACACATATATCCAAGAGGATTACAGCACAGATAGATATGAGGAAGTCAGCACAGATTACTAAGAGGAACACAGCACAGGTAACCAAGAGGAACACAGCCCAGATAATCAAGAGGAACACAGCCCAGATAACCAAGAGGAATACAGCACAGATAACAAAAAGGTATAAGCAGAAGAGCATGTATAACCACGAGCAACACAGCACAGAAAACCAAGAGGTACACAGCACAGAAAACCAAGAGGTACACAGCGCATATAACTAAAAGAAACACAGCACAGATAACCAAGATAAACCGCAAAGATAACTAAGAGGAACACAGCACAGATAATTAAGACGAACACAGCACAGATTTCTAAGAGGAACACAGCACAGATTTCTAAGAGGATCACAGCACAGATAATTAAGAGGAACACAGCACAGATAACCAAGAGGAACATAGCACAGATAACCATGAGGAACACAGCACAGATAACCAAGAGGAACACAGCACAGACGTCTAAGAGGAACACAGCACAGATTTCTAAGAGGATCACGGCACAGATAATTAAGAGGAACACAACACAGATAACCAAGAGGAACACAGCACAGATAACCATGAGGAAAACAGCGCTGTTAACTAAAAGGAACACAGTTTAGATAACCAAGAGGAACAAAGCACAGATAACCAAGAGGAACACAGCACAGATAACCAAGAGGAAAACAGCACAGATAACCAAGAGGAACACAGCACAGATAACCAAGAGGAACACAGCACAGATAACCAAGAGGAACACAGCACAGATAACCAAGAGGAACACAGCACAGATAAATAAGATGAACACAGTGCAGATAACAAAGAGGGAACACAGCACAGATAATCAAGGGGAAACAACACAGATATCCAAGAGGATTACAGCACAGAAAACTATGAGGAACACAGCGCAGATATCCAAAAGGAACACAGCGCAGATATCCAAAAGGAAAACAGCACAGGTATCCAAGAGGAAAACAGCACATAACCAAAAAGAACAGAGCATGTATAACCAAGAGAAACACATCACATATAATCAAAAGGAACACAGCACAGATAACCAAGAGATTCACTGCGCATATAACCAAGAGAAACGCAGCACAGATAACCAAGATAAAAAGCACAGACAACTAATAGGAACAGAGCACATATAATTAAGAGGAACAGAGCACAGATAACCAAGAGGAACTCAGCACAGATAATCAAGAGGAACACAGCACAGATAATCAAGAGGAACGAAGCATAAAACCAAGAGGAACACAGCACAGATAATCGAGATAAACATCACTGATATCATATAGGAACATAGGACAGATATCAAAGAGGAACACAGCACATATAACCAAGAGGAACATAGCTAAGATAACCAAGAGAAACACAGCACAGTTAATCAAGAGGAACACAACACAGTTTACCAAGAGGAACACAGCACAGATAACTAAGAGGAACACATCACAGATAACCAAGAGGAACACAGCACAGATAACCAAGAGGAACACAGCACAGATAACCAAGAGGAACACAACATAGATGCCCAAGAGGAGCACAGCATAGATAACCAAGAAGACACAGCACAGAAAACGAACAAGAACACATAACAGATAACCAGGAGGAACACAGCACAGGTAACCAAGAGGAACACAGCACAGTTAACAAAGAGGAACACAGCACAGATAACCAAAAGGAACACAGCGCAGATAACTAAGAGGAACACAGCACAGATAACCAAGAGGAACACAGCACAGATAAACAAGAGGAACAAAGCACATATAACGCAAAGGAACAGAGCATGCATAACCAAGAGAAACACAGCACAAATAACCAAGAGGAACACAGCACAGATAACCAACAGGTACAAAGAGCATATAACCAAGATAAAGAGCACAGATATCCAAGAGGAACACAGCACAGATATCCAAGAGGAACACAGCACAGATATCCAAGAGGAACACAGCACAGATATCCAAGAGGAACACACCACAGATATCTAAGAGGAACACACCACAGATATCTAAGAGGAACACAGCACAGATAACCAAGAGGAACATAGCACAGATAATAAAAAGGTATAACCAGAAGAGCATGTATAACCACGAGAAACAGCACAAATAACCAAGAGGAACACAGCACAGATAACCAAGAGGTACACAGCGCATATAAATAAAAGCACAGATAATCAACAGAAATATAACACAGATAACCAAGATAAACCACACAGATAACTAAGAGGAACACAGCACATGTAACCAAGAGGAACACAGCACAGATAACCAGGAGGAACACAGATTTTAGTGTACCCCCATAAATATTTCAATGTAAGGTCGTTTTCTCTTGACGTTCTTACACTGTGTTCTCTTAAGATTTTCAAAGCACACACTATTGTATATAATTTTGATAGACAAAGCACCTTTATTATATGTAATAACTGATAGTGCTTATTATAATTATAAACCCCATACCCATCCTGTGGGCGGCATTGGACCCCCATGCCCATCCTGTGGGCGGAAAGGGATCCCATACTATTCCTGTGGGCGGTAATGGACCCCATCCATATCCATCCTGTGGGTGGTAGTGGACCCCATATCAATCATGTGAGCGGTAATGGATCCCATACCCATCCTGTGGGCGGAAGTGGACCCTATACCCATCATGTGGTCGGTAGTGAACTCAATACCTATTATGTGAGCAGTAGTGAACCCCAAACCCATCCTGTGGGTGGTAGGAACCCTTACCCATCCTGAGGGTGGTAGTGAGCCCCCATACCCATCCTGCGAGTGGTTGTGAAGCCAATAAACCATCATGTGGGCGGTAGTGGACCTCATTCCCATCCTGTGGGCAGTAATGGACCCCATATTCATTCTGTGGGCAGTTGTGGAGCATATACCCTTCATGTGGATGGAAGTAGGCCCATACCCATCCTGTGAGTGCTAGTGGACCCCGTACCCATCCTGTGGAAGGTACTGGAACTTATTCTCATCCTGTGGGCGGTATTGGACCCCATTCCCATCCTATGGACGGTAGAGGACCCCATTTCAATCCTGTGGGGTGGTTGTGGACCCCATACCCATGCTGTGGGCGGTAGTGGAACCTATACCCATCCAGGGGGAAGTAGTGGACCCCATAGCCATCCTGTAGATGATAGTGGTCTCAAAACCCATCCTGTTGGGCAGTAGTTGACCCCTTACCCATCCAACGGGCGGTAGTGGACGCCATACATATCCTGTGGGCCACAGTTGATCTTACACCCATCCAGTGGGCTGTAGTCGACCCCATACCTATCCTGTGGATGATAGCGGTCCCCAAACCCATCTTAAAGGGTTTGTCAGTAGTTCGACCTTGGAGGTGGACCTCGATATATGCCTAACGAACAAACATGCACACCTGCCAGTCCTAAGTGAATATTTTTACATTCTCACTCATTTTCTCTCTCACTCATTCTCTCTCTCATATATATATATATATATGTTGCATAAGCCCTGTTGCATAAGCAACAGGGCTCCATTAAGGAACATATAATCTCTTCCCACAACCAAACCATCGCCAGAGAAATCCTAATAAACAACACAGAAATCATCGATAGATACAGCGATAGCAGACGGCTTGACGTTTGCGAGGCACTGCACATTAAGAAGTCAACACCAGCAATCAACAGCCAATTAATGCACAACTATATTCTACCCACCTCAAGACTCCGCTCCAATATATATATATATATATATATATATATATATATATATATATATATATATATATATATATATATATATATATATATATATATATATATAGTAGGCATCCTTCAGTCTAAAGACTATGGAGTTGCGCCCTGACAAGGCGTAAAGCCTAGGTAGGTAGATCTGGAGGAGAAGCTGTTACCCATGCAGCAGGTCCCCTCTCTCCACGTTGCTGAAATTATCCAATAGAAAGGCAAATGATAATACACATGGTTCCAGCAACGTCGCAGGAGCTGCCAGAACGAGGTCGAAGTCAACAACGAACTGCCTTAGGGGCTCCAACTCCGGATTTCTCCTCGAGGTTGACTCCTGAAGCCTTTCCCAAAAAAGGGGTATGGCCGCAAGGCAGCGGAGGTTTAAAATCAGGGTTTTCCTTTCCCTAGATGGGCTGCCTTCCCGGGCTATCGAGTCCCATCTACCCGGAGCAGCTGGTTTAAAGGCGCCAGAGGCACACCCTCGCCCCTTCTCCTGTCGGTAAAAGCAGTTCCGCCGGACTTAAAGACTAAGCCACCCGAGCAGGCCAGGAGTTGGATTTGGTTGTCAGAGGCTATTGGAGACGCATGCCATATAGTAGCATTTTATAGGTCATTGGAGCTCGTCCCCCATTATCACCCCCTGGCTATGACAACCCCTACGAGGGGCCTCGTAGCCTGGTGAGGGGCCTCGTAGCCTGGTGGATAGCGCGCAGTACTCGTAATTCTGTGGCGCGGGTTCGATTCCCGCACGAGGCAGAAACAAATGGGCAAAGTTTCTTTCACCCTGAATGCCCCTGTTACCTAGCAGTAAATAGGTACCTGGGTGTTAGTCAGCTGTCACGGGCTGCTTCCTGGGGGTGGAGGCCTGGTCAAGGACCGGGCCGCGGGGACACTAAAGCCCCGAAATTAACTCAAGATAACCTCAAGATAACCCCTTGGAACCATATATACATAATCTTTACATATTTTTATCATAACCTTGATATAATGAAAATGAGTTTTGGAGAACTCTTCTTTCAGCTAAGCCCTGATGCTCGGAAAATAGTTAAATGGGTAGAAGCTCTAAATCAGAAGATAGAAAATACAGAATATCCTGTCATATTCAATGAGACATGTTTAAAAGAAAACCTGCTGCCAGTATACACCAATATATATATATATATATATATATATATATATATATATATATATATATATATATATATATATATATATATATATAATGTCGTACCTAGTAGCCAGAACGCACTTCTGAGCCTACTATGCAAGGCCCGATTTGCCCAATAAGCCAAGTTTTCATAAATTAATTGTTTTTCGACTACCTAACCTAACCTTACGTTTTCGGCTACCTAACCTAACCTAACCTATAAAGATAGGTTAGGTTAGGTTCGGTCATATATCTACGCTAATTTTAACTCCAATAAAAAAAAATTGACCTCATACATAACGAAATAGGTAGCTTTATCATTTCATAAGAAAAAAATTAGAGAAAATATATTAATTCAGTAAAATTTGGCTTATTAGGCCAATCGGGCCTTGCATAGTAGGCTGAGAAGTGCGTTCTGGCTACTAGGTACGACATATGTGTGTGTGTATATATATATATATATATATATATATATATATATATATATATATATACATATATATATATATATATATATATTATTAAATATGGCCGAAAAAGTAAGATTAATAATTCTAACACGAATTTTCTCAATCTTTCGTACATTCCTTTTCACTGTTGGAGGTAAATCAAAAATCAATTCTCCAAAATTCATTTTTATTTCTAGTCTGAAGCGACACAAGCGCGTTTCGTAAAACTTATTACATTTTCAAAGACTTTAGTTTACAAATACACAACTGAATAGAACTTACGCATCTCCGATTTTATATCTACATTTGAAAGAGGTGGATGGGGTGAGGTGGCATTAATAGGGTATTAATTTCATCAACACAAGACAGAACAAGAGGTGGTATTAATAGGGTATTAATTTCATCAACACAAGACAGAACACGAAACAATGGGTATTGAATAGAAGTGATTGTAGAAAGCCTATTGGTCCATATTTCTTGATGCTTCTATATTGGAGCGGAGTCTTGAGGTGGGTAGAATATAGTTGTGGACTCCGCTCCAATATAGAAGCTATGTTCTGTCTTGTGTTGATGAAATTAATACCCTATTAATACCACCTCTTGTTCTGTCTTGTGTTGATGAAATTAATACCCTATTAATGCCACCTCACCCCATCCACCTCTCTCAAATGTAGATATAAAATCGGAGATGCGTAAGTTCTATTCAGTTGTGTATTTGTAAACTAAAGTCTTTGAAAATGTAATAAGTTTTACGAAACGCGCTTGTGTCGCGTCAGACTAGAAATAAAAATGAATTTTGGAGAATTGATTTTTTATTTACCTCCAACAGTGAAAAGGAATGTACGAAAGATTGAGAAAATTCGTGTTAGAATTATTAATCTTACTTTTTCGGTCATATTTAATAATATATGTCTACAGGAAAGACTGCTACCAAAATATACTAATATGTATATATATATATATATATATTATATATATATAACTTGACACTTGAGCGCGTTTCGTAAAACTTATTACATTTTGAAAGACTTTAGTTTACACACACACAACTGAACTATAACTGAATAGAGCTTAAACATCTTCGATTTTTTATACCTGCATTTGGGTGAGGTGATATGTTACAACAGTTTTGGATGAAGTGAAAAACTTTCAACACAAGACAGAACACGAAATAATGGGTATTGAAGGTAAGAATGGAAGTAATTGCAGAGGGCCCATTGGCCCATATTTCTTGATGCTTCTATATTGGAGCGGAGTCTTGAAGTGGGTAGAATATAGTTGTGCATTAATTGGCTGTTGATTGCTGGTGTTGACTTCTTGATGTGTAGTGCCTCACAAATGTCAAGCCGCCTGCTATTGCTGTATCTATCGATGATTTCTGTGTTGTTTGCTAAGATTTCTCTGGTGATGGTTTGGTTGTGGGAAGAGATTATATGTTCCTTAATGGAGCCCTGTTGCTTATGCATCGTTAAACGCCTGGAAAGAGATGTTGTTGTCTTGCCTATATACTGAGTTTTTTGAGGCTTACAGTCCCCAAGAGGGCATTTGAAGGCATAGACGACGTTGGTCTCTTTTAAAGCGTTCTGCTTTGTGTCTGGAGAGTTTCTCATGAGTAGGCTGGCCGTTTTTTTGGTTTTATAGTAAATCGTCAGTTGTATCTTCTGATTTTTGTCTGTAGGGATAACGTTTCTATTAACAATATCTTTCAGGACCCTTTCCTCCGTTTTATGAGCTGTTGAAAAGAAGTTCCTGTAAAATAGTCTAATAGGGGGTATAGGTGTTGTGTTAGTTGTCTTTTCAGAGGTTGCATGGCGTTTCACTTTCCTTCTTATGATGTCTTCAACGAAACCATTGGAGAAGCCGTTGTTGATTAGGACCTGCCTTACCCTACAGAGTTCTTCGTCGACTTGCTTCCATCCCGAGCTGTGGCTGAGAGCACGGTCGACATAAGCGTTAACAACACTCCTCTTGTACCTGTCTGGGCAGTCACTGTTGGCATTTAGGCACATTCCTATGTTTGTTTCCTTAGTGTAGACTGCAGTGTGGAAACCTCCGCTCCTTTCCATGACTGTTACATCTAGAAAGGGCAGCTTCCCATCCTTCTCCATCTCGTAAGTGAAACGCAACACCGAATTCTGCTCAAATGCCTCCTTCAGCTCCTGCAGATGTCTGACATCAGGTACCTGTGTAAAAATGTCGTCAACATACCTGCTGTATATGGCCGGTTTCAAGTTCATGTCGACTAAGACATTTTGCTCGATGGTACCCATGTAGAAGTTCGCAAACAGGACACCTAGTGGAGAACCCATGGCGACCCCATCTACTTGCTTATACATGTGCCTATCCGGGCTCAAGAAGGGTGCCTCTTTAGTACAAGCTTGGACTAGTTTCCTTAGAATGCTTTCTGGTATGTCAAGAGGAGTACAGGCCGGATCACGATACACTCTGTCCGCTATCATCCCGATTGTTTCATCCACAGTTACGTTGGTAAACAGTGATTCTACGTCCAACGAGGCTCTTATCCCTGTGGCCCGTGTTCCCCGCAGTAAGTCAACAAATTTCTTTGGAGACTTCAGGCTGAAGGCGCAAGGGACACAAGGAGTCCCTGGCGCGGGACTCCTTATGTCCCTTGGAGTTATTTTGTTATGTCCTAAGGAGTTATTTCGTGTTCTGTCTTGGGTTGAAAGTTTGTTTTCACCTCATCCAAAACTGTTGTAACATATCACCTCACCCAAATGCAAGTATAAAAAATCGAAGATGTTTAAGCTCTATTCAGTTATAGTTCAGTTGTGTGTGTGTAAACTAAAGTCTTTGAAAATGTAATAATTTTTACGAAACGCGCTCAAGTGTCGCGTCAGATTTTAAATAAAAATGAATTTTGGAGAATTGATTTTTCAATTACCATCAACAGTATTAGTAGCAGGGTTGTTAATACGTGGAACCAGTTACCGCGTAACGTGGTTGAGGTTGGGTCCCTTGATTGTTTCTGCAGTTACCTTTATTCTTATGTAATACTGTGCCAGTGTAACCAACAATGCTGTGCCAGTGCGACCAACAATGCTGTGCCAGTGTAACCAACAATGCTGTGCCAGTGCGACCAACAATGCTGTGCCAGTGCGACCAACAATGCTGTGCCAGTGCGACCAACAACGCTGTGCCAGTGTAACCAACAATGCTGTGCCAGTGCGACCAACAATGCTGTGCCAGTGTCACCAACAATGCTGTGCCAGTGTCACCAACAATGCTGTGCCAGTGTCACCAACAATGCTGTGCCAGTGTAACCAACAATGCTGTGCCAGTGTAACAAACAATGCTGTGCCAGTGTAACCAACAATGCTGTGCCAGTGCGACCAACAATGCTGTGGCAGTGTCACCAACAATACTGTACCAGTGTCACCAACAATACTGTACCAGTGTCACCAACAATACTGTACCAGTGTCACCAACAGTGCTGTGCCAGTGTAACCAACAATGCTTTGCCAGTGTCACCAACAATACTGTATCAGTGTCACCAACAATACTGTACCAGTGTCACCAACAATATTGTACCAGTGTTACCAACAGTGCTGTGCCAGTGTAACCAACAATGCTGTGCCAGTGTCACCAACAACGCTGTGGCAGTGTGTCGGTCTCACCTAGTCAGTAACCGGGTACTTTATTTCAAACACTAAGTGTTGGGGGCCTTAGTACCTCCTCTTAGTTGATCCCACGTCGACACGTTGGTAAGTTATCAAGAATGGGCAGTAATAAGTAATCGTGAAACTAAAAGGGCAAGTAAACAATAATAACCAGTACATGTTACCAGTGTACTTCTTAAATATATCTACTAGCTGTACCCGGCCATACATTGCTTTGGCTCAGCAATGTATGTGCGTTGCTGAACCACAGGAACCTTCCCCTGTCTCCAAGTCCTGCCCACCATTCCCCTCTCCCCCATTCCCTCGTCCTCCCCACCATTTTCCCCCTCCCCTGTTCCTTTGTCCTCCCCACCATCTCCCATTTCTCCGTCCCCTCGTCCTCCCCACCATCTCCCACTTATCCGTCCCCTCGTCCTCTTCACCATCTCCCACTTTTCCGTCCCCTCGTCTTCCCCACTATCCCCTAATCCCCTGTACCCCCCCCCCGACTATTCTCCTTTCCCCTGTCACCTCATCCCCTCCATCCTCAACTTCCCCATCCCCTCATCCTCCCCATTATTACCCTCTTCCCTGTCCCCTCGGCCTCCCCGTCCTCCCGTCCCCTCATCCTTCCCACAATTCCCCACTCCCTTGTCCAATGCATTCCTAAATGATCTGATGTTCCCATCAGAAAACTGGGAACATCAAATTATCTGATGTTCCCATCTCTGAAATATAAATAAAACAGTTAAAAGTCGAAATGAAAAACAATGAAAAATAAAAAAAATAAACTACTCACAAAAGGAATGGTATGGTAAACAACACAGCTCAATTCAATTGCAATGTCACACAAATTAATTGAATTTAAGTGAAAATAAATCGAAATCTATGAAAATTCAATTTGTCAATGCAATCTGAAACATTGAAATGGAATCATACAATATTTAGTATAGCGTTTGTTGATCTTACGTGTAACAGATGGTGGGTTCTTAAAAAAAAATGTTTTTACCTGTCACAGGTGTGGCATCTATATAATAGGTATATAAAAACATGCGTGTATTCGAATAAGAACATATGAACAAAGGCAACTGCAGAAGGCCTGTTGGCCCATACGAGGCAGCTCCTATTTATAACCACCCAATCCCACTCATATACATGTCCAACCCATGCTTGAAACAATCGAGGGACCCACCTCCACAATATTACACGGCAATTGGTTCCACAAATCAACAACCCTGTTACTGAACCAGTATTTACCCAAGTCTTTCCTAAATCTAAACTTATCCAATTTATACACATTGTTTCGTGTTCTGTCTTGTGTTGATACTTTTAATACCCTATTAATATCCCCTTTGTTATGTCCATTCACCCACTTGTAAACCTCTATCATGTCACCCCTAACTCTTCGCCTTTCCAGTGAATGCAACTTAAGCTTTGTTAATCTTTCTTCATATGAAAGATTTCTAATTTGGGGAATTAACTTAGTCATCCTACGCTGGACACGTTCAAGTGAATTTATATCCATTCTATAATATGGCGACCAAAACTGAACTGCATAATCTAAATGGGGCCTAACTAGAGCAAGATATAGCTTGAGAACCACACCAGGTGTCTTGTTACTAACGCTGCGATTAATAAATCCAAGTGTCCGATTTGCCTTATTACGAACATTTATGCATTGATCCTTTTGTTTTAAATTCTTACTAATCATAACTCCCAGATCCCTTTCGCAATTCGACTTCGCAATCTCAACACCATCTAGCTCGTATCTTGTAACCCTATCATCATTACTTAACCTCAGAACTTTACATTTATCAGCATTACACTGCATCTGCCAATCCTTCGACCATTTCAAAACCCTATCTAGATCAGCTTGAAGTGATAGTGAGTCCTCCTCCGAATTAATTTCCCTACCGATTTTCGTATCATCGGCAAATTTGCAAATGTTGCTACTCAAACCTGAATCTAAATCATTTATATATATTATAAACAACAGAGGTCCCAGGACAGAGCCCTGAGGCACCCCACTGACAACATTTTCCCACTCTGACTTGACTCCATTTATACTAACTCTCTGTTTCCTTTGGAATAGCCATGCCCTAATCCAGCTTAACATAGCACCCCCAATACCATGAGCCTCTATCTTTTTAATCAGTCTTTCATGTGGCACTGTATCAAAAGCTTTGCTAAAGTCAAGGTACACAACATCGCAATCCTTACCACTATCAACTGCCTCAACAATGCTAGAATAAAAAGATAAATTTGTTAAACATGAACGGCCATTTATAAAACCATGTTGCGACTCGATTATTAATTTATGTTTTTCAAGATGAAGACGAATTTTATTTGCTATTATAGATTCGAGTAACTTTCCCACAATAGACGTTAGGCTAATTGGTCGATAGTTAGACGCAAGTGATCTATCTCCTTTCTTAAAAACTGGTATCACATTAGCAACTTTCCACAACTCTGGCACTCTGCCTGACTATTGATTTATTAAATATGGTTGACAGTGGGTCACAAAGCTCCTCTTTGTATTCTTTAAGCACCCTGGCAAACACTTCATCCGGCCCTGGGGATTTGTTTGGTTTGAGTTTTACTATTTGTTTAAGAACATCCTCCCTGGTAACTGCTAAACTCGTCAACCTGTCCTCGTCCCCACCCACATAGACTTGTTCGGCTGAAGGCATATTGTTAAGTTCCTCTTTAGTAAATACAGATACAAAATATTTATTAAAAATACTACTCATCTCTTCATCACTATCTGTTATTTGACCTGTCTCAGTTTTTAATGGACCTATCCTTTCCCTAGTCTTAGTACGATATTACTGAAAAAACCCTTTAGGATTTGTCTTTGCTTGCCCTGCTATGCAAACTTCATAGTTTCTTTTTGCTTTCCTTATCTCTTTTTTAACATTTCTAACCAGTTGTACGAATTCCTGCTCTAAAGTGACCTCCCCATTTTTAATCCTTTTGTACCAAGCTCTCTTTTTACCTATAAGGTTATTCAAATTCTTTGTTATCCACTTTGGGTCATTAGTATTCGATCTATTCAATTTGTATGGTATACTACGTTCCTGTGCTTTGTTTAGAATATTCTTAGATAAGTTATATATTGAATCCACATCGAAATCCCCATTTACGTCACCTATCGCTGGGTTCATGTCTCGCTCCAAGACCGGCCCCCACCCCATACCCAAGACTTTCCAATCAATTTGACCCAAAAAAATTCCTAGGCTATTAAAATCAGCTTTTCGAAAATCTGGCACTTTAACAGAATTTTCTCCTACAGGTCTATTCCATGCTATGCTAAATCTGATTTCTTTGTGATCACTGTTCCCTAGCTCACTCCCTATTTCGATGTCATTAATTTGTGTTTCCCTGTTAGTTAACACTAAATCTAAAATATTATTTTCCCGTGTTGGTTCCTTAATGTGTTGCGTAAGAAAGCAATCGTCAATTAATTCTAGAAAATCTTCTGCTTCACTATTCCCTGTTTTGTTCAACAGGTTTATTCCACTAAAATTAAAGTCACCCATGACATAAATACTGTTAGATCTAGATGCCCTAGATATTTCATCCCATAGATGCTTTGCTTCCATTCTGTCTAAATTTGGTGGCCTATATATAACTCCTATTATAATATTTGTTTTTTCGTATAATTCTATCCAAATAGTTTCTGTGTGTGGCTCAGTTTTGATTCCCTCTTTAAGACTACATTTCAAATTGTCCCTAACATATATGGCTACTCCCCCTCCTCGTCTAATATATCTATCTGTGTGAAATAGTTTAAATCCATTTATTTGATATTCAGCTAATAGTACTCTATTTTCTACATTCATCCACATTTCGGTAAGTGCAATAATATCTATTTTTTTCTGTGTAGACAAGAGCATTTAATTCGTTAATTTTATTTCTTAGACTTCTACTGTTAGTGTAATATACCCTAAGTGAATTGTTATTTTGAGGCCCTTCTCTTTCCCTGATCATTTTGCCAATTCCTTTCTCCCACAAACACATACTTTTATTATCTCCTTCCTCCAAATCAATTTCCATACCTCTATCTACTAACAGTTTAAACCCAAACAAACACCTCTAACCACTTCTTCCAACGAGTTCGCAACAGCAACAACCCCAGCTCTCGATAGATGCACCCCATCACGAGCATACATTTCATTTCTTCCATAGAAGTGTTCCCAGTTGTCTATGAAAGATATTGCATTTGATTTGCAATATCTTTCCAGCCGGCAATTGACACCAAGTGCCCTCGATATCCATTCATTTCCCACTCCCTTTCTTGGAAGAATGCCACATATGATCGGGATTCCTCCCTTGCTCCTAACTAATTCAATGGCTGTCCTGAATCTCAGTATTAGTTCCTCACTCCTAACTCGTCCAACAACGAGTTGGAACGAATGGAACGTTGTGTTAAAATTTGAAAGCAATTGGTGAAGAACTTTTGGAGATTATACACAATGTGTTGCTCTTACGTACAACAGATGGCACTGTTTTTCTAAAAAAAAAAAACAGGTTTTTTTCATGTTACAGGTGAGGCATGTATATAGTAGGTATACAAAAAACACGCGGCTATTCGAATGCAACGTTGTGTCAAAATTGCAAAGCATTCGGTAAAGTGGTTTCGTAGATTTCCCTCAAATGAAAAACAGTTAAAAAAAAAAAAAAAAAATCCGTCACAGACGTGCCATCTATATAGTATGTATATAAAAACCCGTTCGTATGCGAATGGAACGTTGGGTGAAATTTTCAGAGCAATCGGTGAAGAGCTTTCAGAGATTAATGATTTTGAACAAATATTTACATTCTTATTTATATACATTGTATAGTCTTCCATCAGTCTCAGGACACTACGGAGCAGCGCTCTGGTTGTCTGTCTTTATTGGCCTCTCGTGGGTGCAAAGCCAGGGTAGGTTGATTCGGGGAAGAAACTGTCACCCATGCGGCAGACCCCCCCCCCTCTCCACTGCGTCGAAAGTCTCCAGTGGAATGGCAAACGCCATTACGATATCTATATGCCTATGTACATATCATAGTGCAAGTGGCACTTTCGCACAGGATACATTTACAATAGTCAGCAATCTTTTCCCGGCAAGTCTACTTTATCTTCCTTTATAAATCACTTAAGTTCTTTGATCCTCACACCGGTGAGTCCACCCTATTCATTATAACATGGGCCATTCCTACACCGTATCGTCATGGTGTCCAAAACTTCTACTCTCCAACAACACGCTGGCAGTGGTTTCCAATAACAGGCTGACTGGGGTATCAAACAACCACTTGATGAAGTCTCCAGGAACACACTAGCAGAACTACACAGGCTTACAACAAGCCTTAATAGAGGACCAATACATACGTCTCGTAACTCAATCTGGCTGTCCCGGATACGTCGGTCCAATTACTAATACAGACAAAGCACTGTCTATACCGAGGCGGTCACTTGCTCCCTCTGGAAGACGTTTTGAGTTCAGGACTGCTCTGAGTGAACTGATTTAAAGCTGACCAGAATACTATCCACATCACTTCTGCGGACTTAAAACGTCATTAGCAAGAAAGAAACTTCACAGGTATAAAATATGATGACAGCCTTTCACCGGGGAAAAAAAGTGGTAGGGTGCACTCAGTAGATGGCGTTGACATCGTCACCTCCCTCAACAGAAGGCGTTGTCACTCTATACACAGTTTCAAATGTAGATATGATAGAGCCCTGTAGGCTCAGGAATCTGTACACCAGTTGATTGACAGTTGAGAGACGGGACCAAAGAACCAGAGCTCAACCCTTGCAAGCACAATTAGGTGAGAACAATTAGGTGAGTAACACAGACACGCACATACATAAACACAAACTGTGAAGTATTGTCGGTGACACTGGCGCAATATTGTTTTTCTCACTGGCACAGTAATGTCGGTCACAGTGGCATGGTTTGCACAGTATTATCAGTCATACTGGTACAGTATTGTTGTTCACACTAGCACAGTAATTTTGATCACACTGGCACAGTATTGGTGTTACACTGGCACAGTAATGTTGGCCACACTAGCAATACTGGTACAGTTGTGTTGGTCACACTGACACAGTATTGTTTAACACAAAGACACAGCATTGTTAATTTGTTGTTTTAGAAAATGAAACTAGTTTTTTTAGGAGGGGCGATGTGACGACATCAACGCAATCTGTGGAGCTCTACCGACCACAATTCGTTTAGGAGGTTGGGTCGATGACAACGCCTTCTGTTGAGGGAGGTGACGATGTCAACGCCATCTACTGAGTGCACCCTACCACTTTTTTTCCCCGGTGAAAGGCTGTCATCATATTTTATACCTGTGAAGTTTCTTTCTTGCTAATGACGTTTTAAGTCCGCAGAAGTGATGTGGATAGTATTCTGGTCAGCTTTAAATCAGTTCACTCAGAGCAGTCCTGAACTCAAGACGTCTTCCAGAGGGAGCAAGTGACCGCCTCGGTATAGACAGTGCTTTGTCTGTATTAGTAATTGGACCGACGTATCCGGGACAGCCAGATTGAGTTACGAGACGTATGTATTGGTCCTCTATTAAGGCTTGTTGTAAGCCTGTGTAGTTCTGCTAGTGTGTTCCTGGAGACTTCATCAAGTGGTTGTTTGATACCCCAGTCAGCCTGTTATTGGAAACCACTGCC
Organism: Procambarus clarkii; assembly: GCF_040958095.1. NCBI lineage: Eukaryota > Metazoa > Arthropoda > Malacostraca > Decapoda > Cambaridae > Procambarus > Procambarus clarkii. The sequence continues at coordinate 10,226,879 of NC_091229.1, forward strand.
AGCGTGTTGTTGGAGAGTAGAAGTTTTGGACACCATGACGATACGGTGTAGGAATGGCCCATGTTATAATGAATAGGGTGGACTCACCGGTGTGAGGATCAAAGAACTTAAGTGATTTATAAAGGAAGATAAAGTAGACTTGCCGGGAAAAGATTGCTGACTATTGTAAATGTATCCTGTGCGAAAGTGCCACTTGCACTATGATATGTACATAGGCATATAGATATCGTAATGGCGTTTGCCATTCCACTGGAGACTTTCGACGCAGTGGAGAGGGGGGGGGGGGTCTGCCGCATGGGTGACAGTTTCTTCCCCGAATCAACCTACCCTGGCTTTGCACCCACGAGAGGCCAATAAAGACAGACAACCAGAGCGCTGCTCCGTAGTGTCCTGAGACTGATGGAAGACTATACAATGTATATAAATAAGAATGTAAATATTTGTTCAAAATCATTAATCTCTGAAAGCTCTTCACCGATTGCTCTGAAAATTTCACCCAACGTTCCATTCGCATACGAACGGGTTTTTATATACATACTATATAGATGGCACGTCTGTGACGGATTTTTTTTTTTTTTTTTTTAACTGTTTTTCATTTGAGGGAAATCTACGAAACCACTTTACCGAATGCTTTGCAATTTTGACACAACGTTGCATTCGAATAGCCGCGTGTTTTTTGTATACCTACTATATACATGCCTCACCTGTAACATGAAAAAACCTGTTTTTTTTTTTTAGAAAAACAGTGCCATCTGTTGTACGTAAGAGCAACACATTGTGTATAATCTCCAAAAGTTCTTCACCAATTGCTTTCAAATTTTAACACAACGTTCCATTCGTTCCAACTCGTTGTTGGACGAGTTAGGAGTGAGGAACTAATACTGAGATTCAGGACAGCCATTGAATTAGTTAGGAGCAAGGGAGGAATCCCGATCATATGTGGCATTCTTCCAAGAAAGGGAGTGGGAAATGAATGGATATCGAGGGCACTTGGTGTCAATTGCCGGCTGGAAAGATATTGCAAATCAAATGCAATATCTTTCATAGACAACTGGGAACACTTCTATGGAAGAAATGAAATGTATGCTCGTGATGGGGTGCATCTATCGAGAGCTGGGGTTGTTGCTGTTGCGAACTCGTTGGAAGAAGTGGTTAGAGGTGTTTGTTTGGGTTTAAACTGTTAGTAGATAGAGGTATGGAAATTGATTTGGAGGAAGGAGATAATAAAAGTATGTGTTTGTGGGAGAAAGGAATTGGCAAAATGATCAGGGAAAGAGAAGGGCCTCAAAATAACAATTCACTTAGGGTATATTACACTAACAGTAGAAGTCTAAGAAATAAAATTAACGAATTAAATGCTCTTGTCTACACAGAAAAAAATAGATATTATTGCACTTACCGAAACGTGGATGAATGTAGAAAATAGAGTACTATTAGCTGAATATCAAATAAATGGATTTAAACTATTTCACACAGATAGATATATTAGACGAGGAGGGGGAGTAGCCATATATGTTAGGGACAATTTGAAATGTAGTCTTAAAGAGGGAATCAAAACTGAGCCACACACAGAAACTATTTGGATAGAATTATACGAAAAAGCAAATATTATAATAGGAGTTATATATAGGCCACCAAATTTAGACAGAATGGAAGCAAAGCATCTATGGGATGAAATATCTAGGGCATCTAGATCTAACAGTATTTATGTCATGGGTGACTTTAATTTTAGTGGAATAAACCTGTTGAACAAAACAGGGAATAGTGAAGCAGAAGATTTTCTAGAATTAATTGACGATTGCTTTCTTACGCAACACATTAAGGAACCAACACGGGAACACAGTCAACATATGTTATGTCTGAGTATTATTGTTTTTCTTTGAATGTAAATGAAAGGAAACTATTTGAAACATCACTTAAAATGCATTATAAAATAATTTTCCATCCATTTGGTGTTTCTGAATTTTAACACTTGAGGCCAATTAAAAGAAAAATAAATATATGGTCTATACGTCATATACTCCGATATTTTCTTTATTTTCTCTCATTCGTTCATTACTAAAAACATAAATCATGCAGATAAAATTTGAATCATGTTATTATTTTGGAAAAAAAAACTCCTTGATATATACAAAATCAGCTTTAGGTTTTAGTATGTTGTTAAAGATTCGCTACGTGGAAAAAATTCCAAGTAGCACGAGCTATGGTGAGCCCGTCGGAGGTTTTAGTAATATTTTAGATTTAAACTAGAAGAAACACTGAATATTAAGGTGAACACTAGGTGAAAACATATAAGTAAACACGTCCAGGTGAATACATATGGTGAACATCTTACCAATAAAACATCTATGCAAAAAAATGACCAATTGGAGAAAAAAAAAGGTCAAAACCTTGTTTGATATATTATAAATAATTGGTGAGAGTTTTATATACTAATATATTTATATATTCATTTTGCCTATATTTATTTAGATCCATGCTGCATATAAAATAAATTTTTGTTCGATCCCCGATGGTCGAAGAGGTTGAGAACCGCTCCTTCAATCCTTCCTTATATATCCCAGCTCATCCTAATATAATTAACATGTGTTATATAATCAAATTAGAGCAGTAATTTCACCTCATTGTTGCCTTACCTTACTTCGCATCTTCACAGATATATTTTGCCCTATGATTTTCTCTCATAATGCCTCATATGTCACTTGATGATGTGTGATGAAGTTTATGAATGTATGACTGCTGAGATCTTCATTAAGCAGGAAACGTCGGGGTCAGATTGGGAGGTCTGACCCGGTGTTCACGTGGTCACCAGTTCGAACTCTGTTGTCCGAGCTTCCTTTTTCCATATATTGGCCACAAAATACGTTATTGTTAATTCAATACTATTTTTCATTTAATTAATTATATTTAAAATTTTCAATCACATTTTATTTTCGAACTCTAGAAACTTTTATATATTATATAATTTATTATTATAGTATTACGAAACAGTGATAACGTGTTGCGAGTGTTGTAACACAACAACAAAGAATTGTGAGTGTTGCAAAATATAAATAACGTTTTGAGGGTCTTGCAACTCAGGAATAATGTGGTGTGAGCATTTCTGGACAGCAATAACGTATTGTGAGCACTGCAACATATTAATACCATGTTGTAGGCGTTGCAACGTTGCAACACAAGAAATACGTAATGTGAGTGTTTCACCGGTCAGCAATAACTTATTGCAACACATAATTACCGTGTTAAGAGTGACTATTCCAACATGTTTTTTTCTGTCTTTCAACACTTACAACATGGGCCTGACGGCTGAGTGGACACCGCTTGATATTCGTAGTGCTAAGTTTCCGGGTTCGTTCCCCGGCGGAGGTGGGAAAAAATGGGCAGAGTTTCTGTCACCCTGATGCCCTTGTTCACCTAGCAGTATACAGGTACCTAAGAGTTAGATAGCTGCAACGGGCTGCTTCATGGAAAAGTGTAATAAAAAAGGAGGCCTGGTTGAGAACTGGGCCTTGGGGACGCTAAGCAACGAAATCATCTTAAAATAACTTCACGATAATACATAATTCCTCTGAAGTAACACTCACAGCACCTCATTCCTGTGTTGCAACACTCACAAAATTATATTCCTATACGTTGCACAACACACAACATGTGTGTATGTATTTGTGATATGTCTGTGTATTTTTGTTCCGCTATCTGTAGACTATTATTTACAGTAAGTTTGTCCTCCAAAATTATTTTTTCTGTGGAATCAATAAAGAATTATAATAAAAACTAAGTTGAAATGAAATTTACAATAATTTCCTTAACTATTACTATAATACACAATTTAGTGAATACACGTAATTTCTATGTCATAAGGAATCAATTCACAAAGTCTTCAAAAGTCGAAAGATAACTTAAAGAAAATATTTGACAAAGTTTGAGGCAAGAATTTGAAACTTTTAAGTTCAAACACATTATAAAGTCATGTTCTATCGATCTGTTTTTGTTTTGCGTTCTTAACACTTGTTACCAACTAAAAGGAAAATCTTAATTAAATCTATTCGTCAAATATACTAATGTATCCCTTTTTTCCAATCTTTCAACTGGGATTCCTACCTTGTGATCATTACTAAAACAAACATGAACATTATAAAATCAGTTTAATGTGTCAGTAATACTTAAGCTTTAAACAAGGTGAAATACTGATTATTAGAGTGAGAACATCTATGTGATCACGTCTAGGTGAGTACATCTAGGTGAACACCTATGCCTATAAACAGCCTGTTGAAAAAGCTAATATTTTATTATATGAATACCAAGGTCAGTAACTAATTTATATACCTTAAACAACTGGTGAAAACAACTGTGTACACTTCAGTTTGCCTAAATTCATTAGATCTGTGCTGCTTATAAAATACGTTTGTGCTCGATCCCCGATGGTCCAAGTGCTTGGTAACCGTTACTCCAATCCATCCTCTCGCATCTTGCAGAGTCCACGTTCGATCCCCGATGGCCCAAGTGCATGGACACCGTTACTCCACTTCGTCCTCTCGCTTCATGCAGAGTCAGCGTTCGATCCCCGATGGTCTAAGTGGTAGCATCCATTCCTCCACTTAATACTTATATATCCCAGATGATCTTAATATCCCTCCCCAGTGCTATATAATCATACTGGCCTAGTTCTTTCACCTCATAATTACATTACCTTACCTTACCTTGCTTCCTCACAGAGATACTTTTCCTTCCAGATTTTTTCCTCAAATGTCAATTGATGATGTATGATGAAGTGAATGAATACATGAGGGATGAGTTCTTCATTAAGCAGGAATCGTCGTAGTCATACTGGGAGGTGTTCTCGCGGTCACCAGTTCGAACTCTCTGCTACCACTCGGCTTCCTTTTTTCCATATATTGGCTACAAAACACTTTAGTTATAATTTAATAATATGTTTCATCTATTTAATCATATTTTATATATATTTAATCGCGTTTTATATGTCGATTCTACCAACTTCTATATTTTATAATATGCATTATTATTATTAATATTATTATTATATTATTACACAACAGTAATAACGTGTTCAGAGTGTTGCAATACAGCAAATAACATATTGTGAGTGTTGTAAAATATAACTAACTCGTTGGCAGAATTGCAACTCAAAAATAATGTATAGCAATTATTTCAGGACATTAATAACGTGTTGCAAGTGTTGCAACACAGAAGAAACACGTTGCAGCACTCACTCACAACACGGTAATTATGTTACAAAAAATTATTCCTGACCGATACAACACTCACAACACATTATTCCTGTGTTGCACTGTTACAACACTTACAGCATGTTATTAGTGTATTGAAGTATTCACAACATGTTATCCTGGGTTATAACACTCACAATGCGTTATTTTCTGTGTTGCAAAATTACTTTATTTCTGCATTTGAACAATCAAAATATGTTATTTCTGTGTTGCATCACTCACAACACGTTATTACTGTTCTGAAAAAACTTAAACTTACTATACATTAATTCTGAGTTGCACTGCTAAGATCTATAACTAATTATACACCTTAAAGAACTAGTGAGGACAACTGTATACAACTGACTTTGTTAAAATTTATTAGATCTGTGCTGCTTATAAAAAACGTTTGTGTTCGATCCCCAATAGTCCAAGTGCTTAGTCACCGTTAATCCACACCATCCTCTCGCTTCTTGCAGAGTCCGCGCTCGATTCCCGATGGTCCAAGTGGTAGCTTTCCATTCCTTCTCTTCGTCCTTATATATCCCAGATGATCTTAATATCACTTCCAAGGACTATATAGTCATGATGGCCTAGTACTTTCTCCTCAATGACCTTACCTTTCCTTAGCTCGCTTCCTCAGATTCTTTTTCCTAACTGATTTGGCCTTCACATGTCAATTGATGATGTATGATGAAGTGGATGAATATGTGACTGAGTTCTTCATTAAGCAGTAAGAGTCGTAGTCAGACTGCGAGGTCGGACCTGGTGTTCACGCGGTCACCAGTTCGAATTCTGAATTAGAAACTTCAGGTTCATATTATCCATATATTACCCATACAATAATTTAGTTTGAATCTAAAAAATCTACCTTTATTTAATAAATTTTAAATATTCAAATTACTTTTCATTTATAAATTCTAGCAAGTTTAATCCTTTTACTTTATCACACATTTATTTGTTCAATCATTTTTTTTATTAATTCAATTGCTGTTTTCTAGATATCTAATCACGTATATGTATCTTTTTAATCACCTTTTAAATTATTCAACCGCTTTTGATTTATTTATTAAATTAAGTTTTATTTGTTTACTCACTTTCTGTTCACATACTTGATACCTTTTTAGTTATCTTTTTAATAATCTTTTACCGGTGAATGTATCAATGTCGTTTTTTTATTTACATGTTAACAATGAAATATTTATATCGTGAAATTATTCAACGTTAAACACAATGAAAATAATAGTTGTGAGAGTTATAACTTTGTAACACAGGCATATCATGTTAGTATTTCAACAAATAAATATCATGTTGTGAATGATGCAACAAAGAAATATCGTGTTTTGAGTGTTGAAACCCAGGAATAGTGTGATGTGTGTGTTGGAATGATGACGAGAATCTTTAACAGTGCAGTAACTATTCTGACAGATGTTGTGCAAATCGCACATTAATAAAAAACTAAGAAAAAAATGCTTGATACCTCAACTGTGTGAGAGTGGCGGGTAAAACTAAAAGAGAATAAAAATTTGAAACATTTAATATAACAAAATATGACTTAATTTTACTCAACTGACAAATAACAATTAATGAAAACAAAACCCCTTATCCACTTGGCTTAAACACAATCAAAAGAATTATATACATGGGAAATTTACGTTAATAACAAGAAGCAGGCGATACTTTAAACAAAGTTGCTGTGTGCATCTACCGTCACCCGAGGGCAACAGTAGATGTTACAGCTGCGAGCACTCAGAGGGTAGTATGTTATGCTGGACGCTGGCACAGCAGACTATGTGACGTCACATATGGGGTGTGGCGTCATATTTGGAGCGAATACTGGAGTTGGAGACTAGAAGCAAATGACCGGAAAGAAAGTTAGCTGGAGACGTCTGGTCAACCGGCGAGACAGTAGGTGCAGGTGTCTCGGTTACTGGAGGGTGGAGAGGGACAGGTGTGGTGTCTAGACATCAATGCTTTTGAGCACGTATTGTTGTTGTCGTTGATGTTGAATCATGATGTTGAAGCATGCAGAAACATTGTTGGTACGGAACAGGCAGAATCTACAGCTATGCACGAGATAACCGTAACTACAATACAGAGAAAATGTTGTCTGTTTTTTATATACAAAACCTTCCTGTGTTCCAATAACCAAACCACGTTATTCCAGAGCTGCAACACTCACCTCGCAACACCTCATTCCTGTGTTGCAACTCTCAAAACACCTCATTTCTCTGTTGAAACAATCTCATCACGCTTTTTGTGTTGCAACACTTACAAGATATTATTTCTGTGTGTTGAAACACTCACATCATGTGTATGCATTCGTGTTATGTCTGTGTATTATTGTTTCTCTTTGAATGTAGATGAAGCGAAATTATTTGAAACATAAATTAAAACGCATTATATAATAATTTTCCAGCCATCTTGTGTTTCTGGCATTCAACACTTGAGGCCAACTATACGAAAAATCAATATCTGATTTATACGTCATATACACTGATATTGTCTTTATTTGTTTTCATTCGTTCATTACTAAAAATACAAATTATACAGATAGCAGTAAAATATTTATACCATGAAAGGATTCAACGTTAAACTCTTCATGAAAATAATAGTTGTGGGAGTTGTAACTTTGCAACACAGGAATACCATGTGAGTGTTTCAACACATAAATATCGTATTGTGAGTGATGTAACAGAGACATAACATGTTTTGAGTGTTGAAACAAAGGAATAATGTGTTTTGTGTGTGTTGCAATACACAGCAATTTTTGTCTGTTTTTAAATACAAAACATTCCTGTTTTCCAACAACCACAACACGTTATTCCCTTGCAGCAACACTCACCTCATTCTTGTGTTGCAACACTCAAAACACTTTATTTCTGTATTGAAACACTCTCATCACGCTTTTTGTATTGCAACACTTACAAGACATTATTACTGTGTTGCAACCAATACAAGACATTATTGCTGTGTTGCAACACTCACAACACGTGTATGCAGTACTTTCCCCTCATTATTACCTTACCCTACCTCGCTTCCTCACAGAGATTTTTTCCCGTCTGATTTGCTCTCATCATGTCTTATATGTCCCCCCCCCCCTGATGGTGTATGATGAAGTAGATAAATGCATCACTGCTGAGTTCTTTATTAAGCAGGATACGATGTGGTCAGACTGGGTGGTCGAACCCGGTGTTCAAGCGAATACCAGTTCGAACTCACCTTTGGTGGTCAAAACTTCCTTTTTTCCATATATTGGCCATAAAATACTTTAGTTTTAACTCAATAATATTTTTCATCTAATTATTCACATTTAAATATATTCAATCACGCTTTATTTATCGATTCTAGCAACTTTCCTATATTACATTATTTATTATTATTATATTATTAAAAAACATTAATATCGTGTTGTGAGTGTTGCAATACAACAATAACATTGTGGGCGTTGTAAAATTTAAATAACGCGTTTTCAGCATTGCAACACAGAAATAATGTGTAGTATGTATATAAAGGCAGAAATAACGTTGTGAGTGTCGAAACACATGCAAAACATATTGCAACAATCACTTACAACACAGTAATTATGTGTTACAATATTTTATCACTGCCCGGTGAAAAATTCAAAACACGGTATTCCTGTGTTGCAACGTTGCAACACATACAGCATTTTATTACTGTATTTCAGTACTCACAAAACATTATTCTTGGTTATAACACTCACAATACGTTATTTTCTGTTTTGCAAAACTAAAACACTTTATTTCAGCATTTGGACAATCACAATATTGTATTTTTGTGTTGCATCACTCACAACACGTTATTTATATTTTTCATCACTCACAATTTGTTATTGATGTGTTGCAACACTCACAACACGTCATTCCTGTGATGTGACACTCGTAACACGGTATTCATATACGTTGCAACACTCACATATGCATTTGTGTTATGCCGTGCCATTTTATTTCTCTATATATATCGACTTTCATTTACAGCAAGTTTGTCATTAAGAATTATTACCTCTCTAGCATCAGTAAAGAATTATAACGAAAAAGATGTTCAATGTCGTAATTTTTTAAAGGAATTGACCACAATGACCTTAACTATAATATTACCATAATTACCTTTAGTATAACTTTAATATTACCATAATTACCTTAACCATTACCATAATATTATTATAATTACCTTAACTATTGAAATAATATTACCATAATTACCTTAACCATCACCTTAATATTATTATAATTACTTTAACTATTGTAATAATATACCATAATTACCTTAACAAGTACTATAATATTACCATAATTACCGTAACTGTTGCTATAGTATTACATACTTTAATGAAAATACGTAATTTGTATGCCATTGAGAATCTATTTATTAAAGTCTTCCTTTTAGAGATATAACTTCAAGAAAATCATTGACAAAGTTTAGTGCACGAATTTGAAACTTGTAAGTTTAAACAACCCATCTTCCTGTTTAGATAGTGGTTATTGTAACAATGTGTAGCATAGTATATAGATTGACGTAATAGGCAATTAGATGGTAGACATTTGTACGATTTACTTTATAGAATACGAAAATAAGAGGCAAAAATCTAACAAATATTCCTAGGCCTAGTATAGCACACATATGTACTATATTAGGCCTTATGCAAATATCGTGTATTAGTGCTGAGAAGGTTAAGTTAGGTTAGTTTAATTTGTCTTTGCAACATAAATCTAAAATCTTTTCCGGTTTGCTCAATTTCAATAGTACCGATATCTACTTACAAATTGCGTTGTAGGTCGGCATGTGTACTAATGTCCTCGTCGTTACTATAACTACTACCAAAACTGGAGGATATGCTGGTATAACCAAATTATAAAGTTATGTTCCATCGATCTGATTTTTCTGTGTTTTAAAGACTTGTGACCAAATAAAAGAAAAAATCTTATTCTGATCTATACGTCCTATATACTGATGAATCCCTATTTTCTATAATAATTCAATTCGTATTCCTACCATGCAATCATTATTAAAATAAACATGAACAGTACACCATCAGCATAAAGCATCAGTAATACTTAAGCTTTAAACAAGATGAAAGACTGATTATTAGAGTGAGAACACCTAAGTGAGCACATTCAGGTGAGCACATAAAGGCTGACACATTTAGGTGAGCACATTTAGGTGAGCACATCTAGGAGAACATTTATGCCTATAAACCTTTGAACAAATTATTAATTATTAAGATAAATACCAAGTTCATCAATAATATTTTATACCTTAAAGAACTGTTCAGAACAACTGGGTACACTTCAGTTTGTTTAAATTTATTAGATCTATGCTGTTTATGAAATACGTTTGTGATCGATCCCCGATGGTCCAAGTGCTTGGGCACAGTTACTCAACTCCGTCCTCTCGCCTCTTGAAGAGTCCGCGTTCAATCCCCGATTGTCCATGTGGTAGCTTTCTATTCCTTCACTTCGTCCTTATATATCCCAGATGATCTTAATATCTCTTCCAAGTGCTATATAATCATACTGGCTTAGTACTTTCTCCTCATAATTACCTTACCTTACCTTACCTCGTTTCCTCACAGAGATTCTTTTCCTAACTGATTTTCTGTTCTCATGCCTGCAATGTCAACTGGTGATGTATGATGAAGAGGTTGAATGTATGACTGTTGAGTGATTTATTAAGAAGGAAGCATCGTGGTCAGACTGGGAGGTCGGATCCGGTGTTCACGCGGTCACCAGTTCGAACTTATTTCTTGTTGCTTCGGCTTCCTTTTTTTCCATATATTGACCACAAAATACTTTAGTTTTAATTTAAAGCAATTTTTCATCTATTTAATCAAATCACAAATCAAATAATATTCAATCACGTTTTATGTGAGAGTCTTTCAACACTCACAACACATCAATCCTGTGAAGTAAGAACTCACAACATCTCATTCCTGCGTTGCAATACTCACAAAACGCTCTTCATATTCGTTGAAAAACTCACAACATGTGTGTATGCATTTGTTTTTTGTCTGTGTATTTTTGTTCCTCTCTCTCTCTCTCTCTCTCTCTCTCTCTCTCTCTCTCTCTCTCTCTCTCTCTCTCTCTCTCTCTCTCTCTCTCTCTGTATATATATATATATATATATATATATATATATATATATATATATATATATATATATATATATATATATATATATATATATATAACTGAAAACTCACACCCCAGAAGTGACTCGAACCCATACTCCCAGAAGCAACGCAACTGGTATGTACAAGACGCCTTAATCCACTTGACCATCATGACCCGACATAATGAGGTGATAGCCTAAGCTATTTGAACCACCCCACCGCCGGCACTCGGATAGTAATCTTGGGCATAGCATTTTACCAAATCACCTCATTCTTTGGGGCACACGTGAGGAACACAAATGCGAACAAATTCGCATTTGTGTTCGTCAATATTTTTAGTAATGAACGAATGAAAACAAATAAAGACAATATCAGTGTATATGACGTATAAATCAGATATTGATTTTTCGTATAGTTGGCCTCAAGTGTTGAATGCCAGAAACACAAGATGGCTGGAAAATTATTATATAATGCGTTTTAATTTATGTTTCAAATAATTTCGCTTCATCTACATTCAAAGAGAAACAATAATACACAGACATAACACGAATGCATACACATGATGTGAGTGTTTCAACACACAGAAATAATATCTTGTAAGTGTTGCAACACAAAAAGCGTGATGAGAGTGTTTCAACAGAGAAATGAGGTGTTTTGAGAGTTGCAACACAGGAATGAGGTGTTGCGAGGTGAGTGTTGCAGCTCTGGAATAACGTGGTTTGGTTATTGGAACACAGGAAGGTTTTGTATATAAAAAACAGACAACATTTTCTCTGTATTGTAGTTACGGTTATCTCGTGCATAGCTGTAGATTCTGCCTGTTCCGTACCAACAATGTTTCTGCATGCTTCAACATCATGATTCAACATCAACGACAACAACAATACGTGCTCAAAAGCATTGATGTCTAGACACCACACCTCTCCCTCTCCACCCTCCAGTACCCGAGACACCTGCACCTACTGTCTCGCCGGTTGACCAGACGTCTCCAGCTAACTTTCTTTCCGGTCATTTGCTTCTAGTCTCCAACTCCAGTATTCGCTCCAAATATGACGCCACACCCCATATGTGACGTCACATAGTCTGCTGTGCCAGCGTCCAGCATAACATACTACCCTCTGAGTGCTCGCAGCTGTAACATCTACTGTTGCCCTCGGGTGACGGTAGATGCACACAGCAACTTTGTTTAAAGTATCGCCTGCTTCTTGTTATTAACGTAAATTTCCCATGTATATAATTCTTTTGATTGTGTTTAAGCCAAGTGGATAAGGGGTTTTGTTTTCATTAATTGTTATTTGTCAGTTGAGTAAAATTAAGTCATATTTTGTTATATTAAATGTTTCAAATTTTTATTCTCATTTAGTTTTACCCGCTACTCTCACACAGTAGAGGTATCAAGCATTTTTTTCTTAGTTTTTTATTAATGTGCGATTTGCACAACATCTGTCAGAATAGTTACTGCACTGTTAAAGATTCTCGTCACCATTCCAACACACACATCACACTATTCCTGGGTTTCAACACTCAAAACACGATATTTCTCTGTTGCATCATTCACAACATGATATTTATTTGTTGAAATACTAACATGATATGCCTGTGTTACAAAGTTATAACTCTCACAACTATTATTTTCATTGTGTTTAACGTTTTGAATAATTTCACGATATAAATATTTCATTGTTAACATGTAAATAAAAAAACGACATTGATACATTCACCGGTAAAAGATTATTAAAAAGATAACTAAAAAGGTATCAAGTATGTGAACAGAAAGTGAGTAAACAAATAAAACTTAATTTAATAAATAAATCAAAAGCGGTTGAATAATTTAAAAGGTGATTAAACAGATACATATTCGTGATTAGATATCTAGAAAACAGCATTTGAATTAATAAATAATGATTGAACAAATAAATGTGTGATAAAGTAAAAGGATTAAACTTGCTAGAATTTATAAATGAAAAGTAATTTGAATATTTAAAATTTATTAAATAGAGGTAGATTTTTTAGATTCAAACTAAATTATTGTATGGGTAATATATGGATAATATGAACCTGAAGTTTCTAATTCAGAATTCGAACTGGTGACCGCGTGAACACCAGGTCCGACCTCGCAGTCTGACTACGACTCTTACGGCTTAATGAAGAACTCAGTCACATATTCATCCACTTCATCATACATCATCAATTGACATGTGAAGGCCAAATCAGTTAGGAAAAAGAATCTGAGGAAGCGAGCTAAGGAAAGGTAAGGTCATTGAGGAGAAAGTACTAGGCCATCATGACTATATAGTCCTTGGAAGTGATATTAAGATCATCTGGGATATATAAGGACGAAGAGAAGGAATGGAAAGCTACCACTTGGACCATCGGGAATCGAGCGCGGACTCTGCAAGAAGCGAGAGGATGGTGTGGATTAACGGTGACTAAGCACTTGGACTATTGGGGATCGAACACAAACGTTTTTTATAAGCAGCACAGATCTAATAAATTTTAACAAAGTCAGTTGTATACAGTTGTCATCAGTAGTTCTTTAAGGTGTATAATTAGTTATAGATCTTAGCAGTGCAACTCAGAATTAATGTATAGTAAGTTTAAGTTTTTTCAGAACAGTAATAACGTGTTGTGAGTGATGCAACACAGAAATAACATATTTTGATTGTTCAAATGCAGAAATAAAGTAATTTTGCAACACAGAAAATAACGCATTGTGAGTGTTATAACCCAGGATAACATGTTGTGAATACTTCAATACACTAATAACATGCTGTAAGTGTTGTAACAGTGCAACACAGGAATAATGTGTTGTGAGTGTTGTATCGGTCAGGAATAATTTTTTGTAACATAATTACCGTGTTGTGAGTGAGTGCTGCAACGTGTTTCTTCTGTGTTGCAACACTTGCAACACGTTATTAATGTCCTGAAATAATTGCTATACATTATTTTTGAGTTGCAATTCTGCCAACGAGTTAGTTATATTTTACAACACTCACAATATGTTATTTGCTGTATTGCAACACTCTGAACACGTTATTACTGTTGTGTAATAATATAATAATAATATTAATAATAATAATGCATATTATAAAATATAGAAGTTGGTAGAATCGACATATAAAACGCGATTAAATATATATAAAATATGATTAAATAGATGAAACATATTATTAAATTATAACTAAAGTGTTTTGTAGCCAATATATGGAAAAAAGGAAGCCGAGTGGTAGCAGAGAGTTCGAACTGGTGACCGCGAGAACACCTCCCAGTATGACTACGACGATTCCTGCTTAATGAAGAACTCATCCCTCATGTATTCATTCACTTCATCATACATCATCAATTGACATTTGAGGAAAAAATCTGGAAGGAAAAGTATCTCTGTGAGGAAGCAAGGTAAGGTAAGGTAATGTAATTATGAGGTGAAAGAACTAGGCCAGTATGATTATATAGCACTGGGGAGGGATATTAAGATCATCTGGGATATATAAGTATTAAGTGGAGGAATGGATGCTACCACTTAGACCATCGGGGATCGAACGCTGACTCTGCATGAAGCGAGAGGACGAAGTGGAGTAACGGTGTCCATGCACTTGGGCCATCGGGGATCGAACGTGGACTCTGCAAGATGCGAGAGGATGGATTGGAGTAACGGTTACCAAGCACTTGGACCATCGGGGATCGAGCACAAACGTATTTTATAAGCAGCACAGATCTAATGAATTTAGGCAAACTGAAGTGTACACAGTTGTTTTCACCAGTTGTTTAAGGTATATAAATTAGTTACTGACCTTGGTATTCATATAATAAAATATTAGCTTTTTCAACAGGCTGTTTATAGGCATAGGTGTTCACCTAGATGTACTCACCTAGACGTGATCACATAGATGTTCTCACTCTAATAATCAGTATTTCACCTTGTTTAAAGCTTAAGTATTACTGACACATTAAACTGATTTTATAATGTTCATGTTTGTTTTAGTAATGATCACAAGGTAGGAATCCCAGTTGAAAGATTGGAAAAAAGGGATACATTAGTATATTTGACGAATAGATTTAATTAAGATTTTCCTTTTAGTTGGTAACAAGTGTTAAGAACGCAAAACAAAAACAGATCGATAGAACATGACTTTATAATGTGTTTGAACTTAAAAGTTTCAAATTCTTGCCTCAAACTTTGTCAAATATTTTCTTTAAGTTATCTTTCGACTTTTGAAGACTTTGTGAATTGATTCCTTATGACATAGAAATTACGTGTATTCACTAAATTGAGTATTATAGTAATAGTTAAGGAAATTATTGTAAATTTCATTTCAACTTAGTTTTTATTATAATTCTTTATTGATTCCACAGAAAAAATAATTTTGGAGGACAAACTTACTGTAAATAATAGTCTACAGATAGCGGAACAAAAATACACAGACATATCACAAATACATACACACATGTTGTGTGTTGTGCAACGTATAGGAATACAATTTTGTGAGTGTTGCAACACAGGAATGAGGTGCTGTGAGTGTTACTTCACAGGAATTATGTATTATCGTGAAGTTATTTTAAGATGATTTCGTTGCTTAGCGTCCCCAAGGCCCAGTTCTCAACCAGGCCTCCTTTTTTATTACACTTTTCCATGAAGCAGCCCGTTGCAGCTATCTAACTCTTAGGTACCTGTATACTGCTAGGTGAACAAGGGCATCAGGGTGACAGAAACTCTGCCCATTTTTTCCCACCTCCGCCGGGGAACGAACCCGGAAACTTAGCACTACGAATATCAAGCGGTGTCCACTCAGCCGTCAGGCCCATGTTGTAAGTGTTGAAAGACAGAAAAAAACATGTTGGAATAGTCACTCTTAACACGGTAATTATGTGTTGCAATAAGTTATTGCTGACCGGTGAAACACTCACATTACGTATTTCTTGTGTTGCAACGTTGCAACGCCTACAACATGGTATTAATATGTTGCAGTGCTCACAATACGTTATTGCTGTCCAGAAATGCTCACACCACATTATTCCTGAGTTGCAAGACCCTCAAAACGTTATTTATATTTTGCAACACTCACAATTCTTTGTTGTTGTGTTACAACACTCGCAACACGTTATCACTGTTTCGTAATACTATAATAATAAATTATATAATATATAAAAGTTTCTAGAGTTCGAAAATAAAATGTGATTGAAAATTTTAAATATAATTAATTAAATGAAAAATAGTATTGAATTAACAATAACGTATTTTGTGGCCAATATATGGAAAAAGGAAGCTCGGACAACAGAGTTCGAACTGGTGACCACGTGAACACCGGGTCAGACCTCCCAATCTGACCCCGACGTTTCCTGCTTAATGAAGATCTCAGCAGTCATACATTCATAAACTTCATCACACATCATCAAGTGACATATGAGGCATTATGAGAGAAAATCATAGGGCAAAATATATCTGTGAAGATGCGAAGTAAGGTAAGGCAACAATGAGGTGAAATTACTGCTCTAATTTGATTATATAACACATGTTAATTATATTAGGATGAGCTGGGATATATAAGGAAGGATTGAAGGAGCGGTTCTCAACCTCTTCGACCATCGGGGATCGAACAAAAATTTATTTTATATGCAGCATGGATCTAAATAAATATAGGCAAAATGAATATATAAATATATTAGTATATAAAACTCTCACCAATTATTTATACTATATCAAACAAGGTTTTGACCTTTTTTTTTCTCCAATTGGTCATTTTTTTGCATAGATGTTTTATTGGTAAGATGTTCACCATATGTATTCACCTGGACGTGTTTACTTATATGTTTTCACCTAGTGTTCACCTTAATATTCAGTGTTTCTTCTAGTTTAAATCTAAAATATTACTAAAACCTCCGACGGGCTCACCATAGCTCGTGCTACTTGGAATTTTTTCCACGTAGCGAATCTTTAACAACATACTAAAACCTAAAGCTGATTTTGTATATATCAAGGAGTTTTTTTTTCCAAAATAATAACATGATTCAAATTTTATCTGCATGATTTATGTTATTAGTAATGAACGAATGAGAGAAAATAAAGAAAATATCGGAGTATATGACGTATAGACCATATATTTATTTTTCTTTTAGTTGGCCTCAAGTGTTAAAATTCAGAAACACCAAATGGATGGAAAATTATTTTATAATGCATTTTAAGTGATGTTTCAAATAGTTTCCTTTCATTTACATTCAAAGAAAAACAATAATACTCAGACATAACATATGTTGAGAGTGTTACAACATATAAATGACGATTGTTTCGTGTTGCAACCCATGAATGAGGTGTTGTGAGGTGAGTGTTGCAGCACTGGAATAACGTGTTGTGGTTGTTAGAACATAAAAATGTTTTGTATGAAACAAAATTGTTGTGTATTAGAACACACAAAACAGCGCACATTATACCTGCTTTTAATACTCACGACACGTCATTTTTCTGTTGCATCACTCATAGTATGATATTTATGTCTTGAAACACTCACATGGTATTCATGTGTTGCAAAGATACATCTCTCACAACTATTATTTTCATGAAGTGTTTAACGTTGAATCCTTTCACGATATAAATATTTCATTGATAACATGTAAATAAAAAAAATCTTGAGTCATAAATCGATAAAATAATATTAAAAATATAACTTAAAAGTTCTTAAATAGATGAACAGAAAGTGATTAAACAAATAAAACGTAGTTTAATAAATAGATCAAAAGCGGTTGAGTGATTAATGAAGGTGATTAAACAGATAAATATACGTGATTAAATATCTAGAAAAAGATGATTGGATTAATAAATAATAATTTGAACAAATAAATATAATGTGATAAAAAATGAAAAGACAAAACTTGCTAGAATTTATAAATAAAAAGTGATTGGAATAAAAAATTTGGTTAAATAAATGAAAAATAGTGTTTGATTCAAACTAAAGTATAATTATCAGGTTAATATATGGATGAAAGGAAGCTGAAGTGTCTGAATAAGAATTCGAACTGGTGACCGCGTTACACCGGGTCCGACCTTCCAGTCTGATCACGACGCTTCCTGCTTAATTAAGAACTCATCACTTATTCAGTTATCCACTTTTTCTCTACATCAACCAATGGACTTTTAAGAAAAAAAATCAGGACGGAAAAGAATTTCTGTGAGGGAGCGAGGTAAGGTAAGGTAAATATGAGGTGAAAGTACTAGTCCAGTATGATTATACAGCACTTGGAAGGAATATTAAGAGCAGCTTGGAGATATAAGGGCAAAGTGAAGGAATTGAAAGCTTCCACTTGGACCATCGGGGATCGAACACAAACGTATTTTATAAGCAGCACATATCTAATAACTTTAAGCAAACTGAAGTGTACACGGTTGTTCTCATCAGTTCTTTAAAGTATATAAATTTATTAATGAACTTGGTATTTATCTAATTTTGTCACAGGCTGTTTATAGCCTCGATAATGATGTTCGCGTATATATGCACGACTAGATGTGCTCACCTAGATGTGCCTACCTGTATGTTCTTTCCTTTATGTGCTCACCTAGATGTTATCACCTAAATGTGTTAACCTAATTGTGATAACATAATTGTTTTCCCTCTAATAATCAGTCTGTCATCTTGTTTAAAGCTTAAATATTACTAACACCTTAAGCTGATATTGTAATGTTCATGTTTGTTTAAGTAATGATCGCATGGAAGGAACCCCAATTGGAAGATTAATGAAAAAATGGATACATCAGTATATATGACGAATAGATTAGATTAGGATTTTTCTTTTAGTTTGCATACACGAATGTATACACACATGTTGTCAGGTTTGCAACATATATGAATAGCGTTTTATGAGTGTTGCAACTTAGAAATTAGGCGTTGTAAGTGTTACAGGCGATGAGTCACAATAACGTGGCTGAAGTATGTTGACCAGACCACACACTAGAAGTTGAAGGGACGACGACGTTTCGGTCCGTCTTGGACCACTCTCAAGTCGATCGACTTGAGAATGGTCCAGGACGGACCGAAACGTCGTCGTCCCTTCAACTTTTAGTGTGTGGTCTGGTCAACGTTGTAAGTGTTGTAACACAGAAAAAAACATGTATAAACGCTTACTCATAACATGGAAATTATATTGCAATAAGGTATTCCTGATTGGTGGAACACTCACAACACGTTATTCCTGTGCTGTAACGTTGAACCTATACCTAGAACACATGTAAAATGTTATTAATATGTTGCAGTTCTCACAACACGTTGTTTTGTGTTTAACAATCGCAATATGGTATTATTTGACATACTCACAGTATGTTATTTATGAGTTGCAAGGTTCGCATGACGTAATATATATTTCGCAACACTCACAATACTTTGTTGCTGTGTTGTAACACTAACAACAGGTTATTACTGTTTCGTAATACTATAATAATAATAAATTATAATATGAAAGTTAATAGAACTCGCATATAAAACGTGATTGAATATTTAAAATTTGATTAAATAGATGAAAAATAGTTTTAGATTACAACTAAAGTGTTACCTGCGTAATAAATGAAAAAAAGGAAGCTCACATGTTTGTCCGAGAGTTCGAACTGGTGACCGCGTGAACACCGGGTCCGACCTCTCAGTCTGACCAAGACGCTTCCTACTTAATGAAGAATTCAACAGTCATACATTCATCCGCTTCATGATACATCATCAATTGACAGTTGAGACCTGAGGAGCAAAATTCCGGGAGGAAAAAATATAAGGAAAAGATGTGAGATAAGGGAAGGTAATTATGAGAGGAAAGCGCTAGGCCAGTATACTTATTTATATATATATATATATATATATATATATATATATATATATATATATATATATATATATATATATATATATATATATATATATATATATATATATATATATATATATATATATGTATCACTTGCAAGGGACATTAGGATGAGCGGGGATGTGAGGACTGAGTGAAGGAACGCTGTCCAACCACATAGTTTTTTAAATAAATTAATTAACATTGGGATATATTGTTTAAAGGCATTAATATGCTCACGTAGACGTGCTCACCTAGATGTGCTCACCTAGATATGTTCACCTAACTATGTTCTCCTAAAAGAGCTCACCCTAGTTATCAGCGATAAGTATTACCGAGAACTAAAGTCGATTTTTTCTTTTCAATTAGTTTTCTAGTAATGATCACATGGCAGGAATTTTATCTGTATGATTAGAAAGAAATTAATAAGAGATTATTCAGCGAATATATGTTTATTTTCATTTTACTTTAGTTCGCCTCGAGTACTGAAAGAAAGAAGCAACAGATCGTTGGAACTTGACTTTATAGTGTGTTTAAACTCATAAGATTCAAATATTTGCCGTTAACCTTAAACAAAAATGTCCTTCAAGCTATTTTTCTACACTGAAGACTTCAATGAATAGAATCTTATGATTGAGAAATTGAGTGTTTCCACCAACTTATATAAATTTATAATAATAGCTACCGTAATTATGTTAATATTATAGTAATAGTTAAGGCATAATGGTAATATTTTAGTAAATACATGAATATTCCTTTTATGTACAGAGGAAATATTTGTTAATTCCTATCAATATGTTACGGGATTCATTATACTATTCATTATATTTCTGTATTGATGCCAGAGAGGAATTTAGGAATCCAGGATGAGAACCTAGCCATGAACTAAAATCTACTTGGACATAAACAAAAAATATTCAGATAAACACAAATGCATTCACGTTTGTTGTTAGCTTTGCAACACAATGGAATTGCGTGTTATGAGCGTTGCAATACAGGAATGAGTTGTTAACAGTGTTGAAACACAGGAATGAGGTGTTATTGTTGCAACACAAAAAATGTATTGTGAGTGTTGCAACACAAGACTAATATATTTGTTGTGAATGTTACTATATATAAATAATATACTGTGAGTGTTGCATCTCGATATTTCTTTGTGTCAATAATACAACACTCACCAGATAGTATCCTTGTGTTGCATCACTCAAACCACATTATTTCTGTGTTGCAACACTTGCAACATGTTATACCTGTCAGTTGCACGCGACATTCACAACAATGTATTCGTGTCCGCAGCAACATTCACATCAAGTTATTCCTGTATTGCAATGTTGCAACACTCACAACACATTATTTATGTGTTGCATCTTCATAATACTTTATTTTTGCGTTGCATTATTCACAGCACTTTTGTTCTAAAGTGCAAAACTCACAATATGTTAGTCCTGTGTTGCAACATGCAAAATGGGTTAACTGTGCAGTGCAATTCTCAAAACACGACAGTCTTGTGTTGTAATGATATAACACAACACTCACAATCTATAATTTATGTGTGCAACACTTACAGAACGTCATTTCTGTGTTGCACTACTCACAAAATTGCATTTATGTGTTGTAACATTTCCAACATTTTATTCCTTTGTTGCATTGTTGCATCACTCACAACATGTTATTGCTGTGTTTCAACACTCATTAAGACGTTAGCAATGTGATGTAAAATTCAACTCGTTTTCCCATCAAACGTTGTTATCATGCACGATATAATTTGTTCATTCCTAATATGTAAATTAAAAATGATAAGAGATTGATAAATAAAAGGTGATAAAAGATAAAGTTAGATAAAAGGTGATGGAAAATAACTACGTTGTAAATAGATAAATAGAAAAAAGTTAAACAAATAAATCGGGAAAGATTAAATAAGTTATATACAAATTAATTGTTATTAAAGATGGTTAAGTGTATAAATACAAGTGATTACGTATCTAAAAATGTGAATGGATTAATATATACATGATGATTAAAGAACTAATCTAAATGTGATAAATAGATATGTAAAATGTGCTGGAATAGATCTATAAACAGTGAGTAAATAATAAACGGGATTAAATAGATATAAAAATATGATTCAATAATTCCAACTAAAGTATTATTTGGGCTATATATGAAAAAAGGAAGTAAAGGACGACGAGGTCGAACTGGAGACCGCGTGAACTCCGGGTCCGACCTCCCTGTCTGGCCACGACTCTTCCTGCTTAATGAAGAACTCAGCAGTCATACATTTATCCACTTCACCATACATCTTCAACTGACAATTGAGGCGTTTGAAAAAGAAAGTCGGGAAGGAAAAATGAATCTTACGAGAAGAGGATATAAGGTAGGGTAATGATGAGATGAAAGCGCCAGGCCAGTATGAACACTTGGACGAAACATTAGCATGGGCTGGGATGTGAGGACGGAGTGAAGGAACGGTGGTCAACTACTTGCACCATCGAGCATCAAACGCAGATCTTGCAAAAAGGGAAGGTAGGGAGTGGAAAAACTTTGCCCAATCACTTGAACCGTCGGGGATCTAACAGAAAACATATTTTATAGACATCATAGATCTCAGCAAAGTTAAACAGAGCTAAATATTCAAAGTTTTTTCTCCAATTTATTAAGGTATACCTGGGAGACATTCTTCTTAGAATTTATTTAATCAACAAATAGTTAGTTTTCATTTGTTATTTATGGACATACAAGTAATTATGAAAATATCATAGTAAAAGTTCAGGTAATTATGGTAGTATTATAGTGTTCCTAAAGGTAATTATCCTATTATTGTCAATATCTTGCGGCAATTAAAATTATTTTGGTTACATACCTTTATTCAGCCAATAGGAGAAGGTATCATTATTGAAAACCTGACATCAGTTAAAATTTGTCATATTCATATCCAAAAATACACAGACTTAAAACGAATTCACACACATGTTGTAAGTGTTGCAACACTCAGGAATAGCATGTTTAGGATGTTGCAACACAGGAATAGAGTGTTGTGAGTGTTGCATATATGAATAAGGATTCGGGAGTCTTGCCACACAGAAATGAGAAGATAGAAGTGTTGGAACACAAAAAGTAGGATCTGCAAAAAAGAACTTGTTGAGAGTGTTGCAACAAAAAATTATATACCAATGGATGCAACACAGAAATAACATACTGTGAGGGTTGCAACGTGTTATTACTGTGTTACAACGTTTCAAAATACACAACACATTATGTATGGGTTGCAACACACCACATTATTCATGTGTGGCAACACACAACACGTTATTTCAATGTCTATACACTCAAAACATATATATATATATATATATATATATATATATATATATATATATATATATATATATATATATATATATATATATATATATATATATATATATATATATATATATATTAGTATATTTTGGTAGCAGTCTTTCCTGTAGACATATATTATTAAATATGACCGAAAAAGTAAGATTAATAATTCTAACACGAATTTTCTCAATCTTTCGTACATTACGCTTCACTGTTGGAGGTAAATCAAAAATCACTTCTCCAAAATTCATTTTTATTTCTAGTCTGACGCGACACGGGCGCGTTTCGTAAAACTTATTACATTTTCAAAGACTTCACAAATACACAACTGATTAGAACTTACGTCTCTCTGATATTATATCTACATTTGAGTGAGGTGTGAAGGGTGATGTGGCATTAACACAAGACAGAACAGGAGGGGATATTAATAGGGTATTAAAAGTATCAACACAAGACAGAACAGAAACAATGGGTATTGAATAGAAGTGTTTGTAGAAAGCCTATTGGTCCATATTTCTTGATGCTTCTATATTGGAGCGGAGTCTTGAGGTGGGTAGAATATAGTTGTGCAATAATTGGCTGTTGATTGCTGGTGTTGACTTCTTGATGTTTAGTGCCTCGCAAACGTCAAGCCGCCTGCTATCGCTGTATCTATCGATGATTTCTGTGTTGTTTACTAGGATTTCTCTGGCGATGGTTTGGTTATGGGAAGAGATTATATGTTCCTTAATGGAGCCCTGTTGCTTATGCATCGTTAAACGCCTAGAAAGAGATGTTGTTGTCTTGCCTATATACTGGGTTTTTTGGAGCTTACAGTCCCCAAGTGGGCATTTGAAGGCATAGACGACGTTAGTCTCTTTAAAGCGTTCTGTTTTGTGTCTGGAGAGTTTCTCATGAGTAGGCTGGCCGTTTTTCTGGTTTTATAGTAAATCGTCAGTTGTATCCTCTGATTTTTGTCTGTAGGGATAACGTTTCTATTAACAATATCTTTCAGGACCCTTTCCTCCGTTTTATGAGCTGTGGAAAAGAAGTTCCTGTAAAATAGTCTAATAGGGGGTACCCATTGTTTTCTGTTCTGTCTTGTGTTGATACTTTTAATACCCTATTAATATCCCCTCCTGTTCTGTCTTGTGTTAATGCCACATCACCCTTCACACCTCACTCAAATGTAGATATAATATCAGAGAGGCGTAAGTTCTAATCAGTTGTGTATTTGTGAAGTCTTTGAAAATGTAATAAGTTTTACGAAACGCGCCCGTGTCGCGTCAGACTAGAAATAAAAATGAATTTTGGAGAAGTGATTTTTTATTTACCTCCAACAGTGAAGCGTAATGTACGAAAGATTGAGAAAATTCGTGTTAGAATTATTAATCTTACTTTTTCGGTCATATTTAATAATATATATATATATATATATATATATATATATATATATATATATATATATATATATATATATATATATATATATATATATGCGAACAAGCCAGAATGGTCCCCTGGACAATATGCAACTGAAAACTCACACCCCAGAAGTGACTCGAACCCATACTCCCAGAAGCAACGCAACTGGTATGTACAAGACGCCTTAATCCACTTGACCATCACGACCGGACAAAATGAGGTGATAGCCGAGGCTATTTGAACCACCCCACCGCCGGCACTCGGATAGTTATCTTGGGCATAGCATTTTACCAAATCACCTCATTCTTAGGGGCACACGTGAGGAACACAAATGCGAACAAGCCAGAATGGTCCCCTGGACAATATGCAACTGAAAACTCACACCCCAGAAGTGACTCGAACCCATACTCCCAGAAGCAACGCAACTGGTATGTACAAGACGCCTTAATCCACTTGACCATCACGACCGGACAAAATGAGGTGATAGCCGAGGCTATTTGAACCACCCCACCGCCGGCACTCGGATAGTTATCTTGGGCATAGCATTTTACCAAATCACCTCATTCTTAGGGGCACACGTGAGGAACACAAATGCGAACAAGCCAGAATGGTCCCCTGGACAATATGCTGTGGGGTGGTTCAAATAGCCTCGGCTATCACCTCATTTTGTCCGGTCGTGATGGTCAAGTGGATTAAGGCGTCTTGTACATACCAGTTGCGTTGCTTCTGGGAGTATGGGTTCGAGTCACTTCTGGGGTGTGAGTTTTCAGTTGCATATTGTCCAGGGGACCATTCTGGCTATATATATATATATAATCACTTTTTCAGTAGGATCTCTGTTAACCAATACAGGGATACTTATCTATTGGTTAACAGAGATCCTACTGAAAAAGTGATTGCACATTTTAACAAAACTCTTAAAACTGTGTGTAAAGGCGATAAAGAGTTGATATCTAGGCTAACAAGTCGATCCCCCTCTCTTCCTTACATGTATGGTCTTATAAAAACTCATAAGCCATATAATCCGGCAAGGCCGATTATTAGTTCAATTGGTTCGGCGGCTTATAAACTCTCTAAGTGGTTAGTCAAAGTTTTGTCCCCTTTAGTTGGTACTATTTCCAACTCACACTTGACAAACAATGTGGACTTAGTTAATAAGCTATCCACACTGAATTTAAATTTTGATTTTAAACTTATAAGTTTCGATGTGACCTCTTTATTCACTAAAGTTCCTGTTGATGATCTGTTAGAATTTCTACGTGAGGAACTGCCTAAATATAATTTGAGCTTGCAGACCAATAAAGTATTGGAACTTATTAAATTGTGTATAAAAGACAATTATTTTAGTTTTAATGGAAAATTTTTCAAACAAACATTTGGTATGGCGATGGGCAATCCCCTGTCCCCAGTTTTAAGCAATTTGTATATGGAATTCTTTGAAACAAAAATCTTATCCAGGATTATCCCGGCTAATGTGGTTTGGTATAGGTATGTTGATGATATTTTGTGCTTATGGCCGTGCAACAAAGACCAGATAGTTTTTCTTAATGAACTCAATTCTTTGGTACCTTCAATAAAATTCACTTGTGAGACTGAGGAGAATGGTACTCTTCCGTTTTTGGACATTATGATTCATAGAGTCACTAGAAAGTTCAAATTTAATGTGTATAGGAAACCTACCAACGTGGGGTCGTATGTTCATTTTTATTCGAATCATCATAGTAAAGTTAAACAGGCAGTATTTTCAGGAATGTTTCTACGAGCTTTGAGGGTTTGCAGCCCTGAGTTTTTTGATGAAGAGATTGCTAAAATATATGAAATTGGGAAGAGTTTACAATATCCTAAGATGTTTTTGGATTTCTCGTTTGTACAAGCCAAGCGTACGTTTTATAATCACGTCCCTAAGGCGAAACCAAAAATTATTAACTCATTGGTGGTACCTTATGCGAGTGGACTTGAAAAATTGTCTCTGATTTTTAAGAAACTTAATATAAATTTGGTGTTCACTAATAGTACGATCAAATCCAATTTAATAAAAAACTCCCCTGATACAGCAGGTTGTGTGTATTCGATTTCCTGCAATGATTGTGATTCTGTGTACCTTGGACAAACAGGAAAGTCCTTACAATTGCGGTTGTCACAACATGCTTATAGTATTAGAACTGCCCAAACGTCTAATGCATTGTATCTACATACGAGTTTATGCGATCACAATATTAACTGGAATGGGGCAAAAAGCATTACCAATTGTGGGGATTTCGTGGAACGTAATTTGATTGAGTCTGCTCTAATCAGTTAGTGTCCAAATCTTCTTAATGTTAGTACTGGAATGTACAAACTTGATCCATTTTTAAGTTATAATATTGCACAACAGTTTAAGAAACAACTCTGATAGAGAGGCTTACAATGTCTCATTATAATTGTATATTCATATATTGTGTGTTCATGAGGCTTTTCTTTAATCTTTCATCCTTATTCTTTGACCGCTTAATCCTCTTTGACCATTCTAAGCTAAGCTATACCTGTTTTTGGTTAATTACACCTGACCAACCCTAGGGATGGGTTGGTCAGGTGTCGGCCTATATATCCTCCCCCTTCTCCCTTCTCCTTAGTCAGTCTGGTGTTGACAAAGGCTTTAACAGAGCCGAAACGTTCACCTCATTTCATATTTCTCTGTGGATTTTCCGCATATATATATATATATATATATATATATATATATATATATATATATATATATATATATATATATATATATATATATATATATATATATATATATATGTTGTACCTATTAGCCAGAACGTCGTACTCGGCCTACTATGCAAGGCCCGATTTGCCTAATAAGCCAAATTTTCCTGAATATATATATTTTTCAATATTTTTTTCTTATGGAATTATAAAGCTCTCCATTTCATTACGTATGAGTTAATGTTTGTTAAACTTGAGTTAAAACTAACGTAGATATATGACCGAACCTAACCAACCCTACCTAACCAAACCTAACCTATGTTAACCTAACCTAAACTAACACAATTAGGTCAATAATTTATGTCCTTAATATAATATAATAATAATAATTCAAATACACTAATTGGAAACAATTTATTGAAAAAACAGAAAATCACTCGACCTATTAGGAAAATCGGGCCTTGCATAGTAGGCCGAGAAGTGCGTTCTGGCTACTAGGTACGACATATATATATATATATATATATATATATATATATATATATATATATATATATATATATATATATATATATATATATGTCGTACCTAGTAGCCAGAACTCACTTCTCAGCCTACTATTCAAGGCCCGATTTGCCTAATAAGCCAAGTTTTCCTGAAATTATTTATTTACTATAATTTTTTTCTTATGAAATGATAAAGCTACCCATTTCACTATGTATGAGGTCAATTTTTTTTTATTGGAGTTAAAATTAACGTAGATATATGACCGAACCTAACCAACCCTACCTAACCTAACCTAACCTATATATATAGGTAAGGTTAGGTTAGGTAGCCAAAAAAAGCTAGGTTAGGTTAGGTTAGGTAGGTTAGGTAGACGAAAAAACATTAATTCATGAAAACTTGGCTTATTAGGCAAATCGGGCCTTGCATAGTAGGCTGAGAAGTGAGTTCTGGCTACTAGGTACGACATATATATATATATATATATATATATATATATATATATATATATATATATATATATATATATATATATATATATATATATATATATATATATATATATGTCGTACCTAGTAGCCAGAACTCACTTCTCAGCCTACTATGCAAAGCCCGATTTGCCTAATAAGCCTAGTTTTCATGAATTAATGTTTTTTCGACTACCTAACCTACCTAACCTAACCTAACCTAACGTTTTCGGCTACCTAACCTAACCTAACCTA
The DNA here is from genome assembly GCF_040958095.1 of Procambarus clarkii. NCBI lineage: Eukaryota > Metazoa > Arthropoda > Malacostraca > Decapoda > Cambaridae > Procambarus > Procambarus clarkii. The sequence continues at coordinate 10,255,711 of NC_091229.1, forward strand.
TAAAGATAGGTTAGGTTAGGTTAGGTAGGGTTAGTTAGGTTCGGTCATATATCTACGTTAATTTTAACTCCAATAAAAAAAAATTTACCTCATACATAATGAAATGGGTAGCTTTATCATTTCATAAGAAAAAAATTAGAAAAAATATATTGATTCAGGAAAACTTGGCTTATTAGGCAAATCGGGCCTTGAATAGTAGGCCAAAAAGTGAGTTCTGGCTACTAGGTACGACATATATATATATATATATATATATATATATATATTTATATATATATATATTTATATATATATATATATATATATATATATATATATATATATATATATATATATATATATATATTTATATATATATATATTTATATATATATATGTCGTACCTAGTAGCCAGAACTCACTTCTCAGCCTACTATTCAAGGCCCGATTTGCCTAATAAGCCAAGTTTTCCTGAATTAATATATTTACTATAATTTTTTTCTTATGAAATGATAAAGCTACCCTTTTCACTATGTATGAGGTCAATTTTTTTTTATTGGAGTTAAAATTAACGTAGATATATGACCGAACCTAACCAACCCTACCTAACCTAACCTAACCTATATATCTAGGTAAGGTTAGGTTAGGTAGTCAAAAAAAGCTAGGTTAGGTAGGTTAGGTAGACGAAAAAACATTAATTCATGAAAACTTGGCTTATTAGGCAAATCGGGCCTTGCATAGTAGGCTGAGAAGTGAGTTCTGGCAACTAGGTACGACATATATATATATATATATATATATATATATATATATATATATATATATATATATATATATATATATATATATATATATATATATATATATATATAAGTAATGTAAAATTCACAACACAATATTTATTTTGTAACACACAATGCATTATTATCTTGCAACACAACTAACAACGTGTCATTGCTGTGTTGTAACACTCACATCACGGTATTACAGTGTTGCAATACTGCAACTCTCACCGTGCAAATTCTGTGTTGCAACACTCACGTTAGGACCGTGTTGCAACACTCACAACTCCCATTCCCATCAAGTGTTTAACGTTGTATTCTTGGCAGATATTAATGTTTTATTGCTAATATGTTAATTTAATAAAATTAGCAAATGAATAAATAAACAAAAGTGATAGATAATATTACTAACAAGTGATTTAATAGACGAATAAAAATAAATGAATAACTAAAACATGACTTTATAAACAAATTATATTAGATTGGACAGTTAATAAAGGTGATTAAATATTTAAAAACGGGTGATTGCATTAACAAATAATGCTTACATTTATAACATTTTATAACATTGCATAGATAAAATGATACAAATAGATATATTAAAATTATTGCAAATGACAATTTAAAAGTGATTGAACATTTAAAACGTGATTTAATAGATGAAAATTGCGATTGAATAATTAAAAATGATCTATTATTTATTAACTAAATGAAAAAAAATAGATGCACTGAGAGAGTTCGAACTAGGGACAAAAAATATTAATATACGATTAAAAAATTTATAAAGGCGATAAAATGGAAAAGCATACATGATTAAATATCTAGAAAAGGGTGATTGGAATAACAAATAAATGATGACTCAACAAATAAAGATAATGTGATAAAAGAGAAAATATAAAACTTGCATAAATTTTAAATAAAACGAGATTGAACATATAAAAATTGATTAAATAGATGAAAAATAGTCTTAAATTAATTCTAGAGTATTTTGTCGCCAATATATTGAAAAAAGGATGATCTACCGCTCAACAAAGAGCTCGAACTGGTGACCGAGTGAACACCGGGTCCGACCTCCCACTCAAATCATGACGCTTCCTATTTATTGAAGAACTCAGCAGTCATACATTCATCCACTTCATCATACATCATCAATTGACCTTCGAGGCCTGGCAAGACAAAATCAGGAAGGAAAAGAATCTCTGTGAGGAAGCAAGGTAGGGTAAGTTAATTATGAGGTGAAAGTACTAGGCCAATATGATTTTAAAGTACTAGAAAGAGATATGAAGATCATCTGGAATATATAAGGACGAAGTGAAGGAATGGAAAGCTACCACTTGGAACATTGGGAATCGAACGCGGAATCTGCAAGAAGTGAGAGGACAAAGTGGCGTAATGGTGCCCGAGCACTTGGACAATCGGGGATCGAACACAAACGTATTTCATAAGCCACACAGATCTAATAAGTTTAAGAAAAGTGAAGTGTACACAGTTGTTCTCACCGGTTCTTTCAGGAATATAATTCGTTATTTTTCTTGGTATTTATGTAATAAATTATTAATTTGTGCACAGGTTTAATATTGCCACTATGATGATGTTCACCTAAATGTATTACTGACCCCTTCTCTTGAGGATACCTTGAGATGATTTCAGGGCTCTAGTGTCCCCGCGGACCGGTCCTTGACCACGCCTCCACCCCCAGGAAGCCGCCCGTGACAGCTGACTAACACCCAGGTACCTATTTTACTGCTAGGTAACAGGGACAATGGGTGAAAGAAACTCTGCCCATTGTTTCTCGCCTGCGCCTGGGATCGAACCCAGGACCACAGGATCACAAGTCCAGCGTGCTGTCTGCTCCTTAAGCTGATTTTGTACCGATCATGATTTTTTTAATGATTGCATGGAAGGAATCGAAATTGAATTATTAGATAAAAAAAGAGATTTTTCAGTATATTTGACTTATAGATCAGATTAGGATTTCTCTTTTTGATGGTCACAAGTGTTTAAAACCCAGACAAAAACAGATCGATGAAACATGACTTTAGTGTTTATACAAGCTTATCCCCATGCTTTGGTAGTACTTATAGTAACGATGACGACAGTAGCACTTATACCGACGTAAAACGCAATTAGAAAGATGAAATTGGTACTATGGAAATTGGACGAACCGGAAATAGATTTTCTATTTATGTTGCAAAGACAAACTAAACTAGCCTAAACTACCCTCCCTAGGCCTAATACACGATATCTGCATGAAGCCTATTATAGTACATATGAATGCTATACGAGGCCTAGGAATATTTTTTTTGCCTCAATTTTTTTAGTGTCTATAAAGTGAATATTACAAAATTCTACCATCTGATTACGTAGTATATAAATCTTTGTTCTATGGTCCACAGTGTTACAAAAATTAGTATCTAAACAGGAGGATGGGTTGTGCAAACTTACAAGTTTTAAATTCTTGCACTAAACTTTGTCAATGATTTTCTTGACATTATTTCTCTACAATGAAGACTATTGTGAATATATTCTCAATGGCATACAAATTACGTATTTTCACTAAATTATGTAATAATATAGCAATAGATAAGGTAATTATAGTCATGGAGAAGGTCTTTGATAGCCTCTCTCATGCGCTCAGAGAACGGGCCATGGAGCGCAAGGGAATCCCTAAGCCTCTTAGGGGTTTATATTATGACGGACTATGATGGCGCCTCGACTGTCATAACCAGCCAGAAGGAGAAATCGAGGGTAATCCCTGTGAATATGGGAGTTAAACAGGGAGATCCCTTGTTCCCATTTCTTTTCAATTTGGCGATTGATGAGGATATCACCAATGCGAAGAAATTGGGGCCGTGGATTCGTCTGGGGGAGTAAAAGGTGTCAGTACCAGCGTTTGATGACGTTTTGGTCGTGGCGGCGGAGTCGCCGGCTGGCCTTCAGACATTGATTGATATTATATATGACACGTTGAGTGACGCTGGTGTGAGGGTCAACGCGGGAAAGTGCGGATCATTGAGCCTGCAGATCGATTGAAAGCACAAGAAGTGCTATCTCGCCTCGCAAACGGGGTTCCACGTCGAGGGCGCTGTCATGGATTCTATTGGCATCACTGACGAGAACAAGTTCGTGGATATTCTCGTTAGTGCTGGTGGCAGGGGCCTCTCCTATGGCTCTGTGTTTGAGGAAGGGATTATTAATATCACGCAGGCCCCCCTCAAACCCCGGCAGAGGTAATACGTGCTGAAGCACCACCTCATTCCTAAAATGAACCACCGTCTGATTCTGGGAGTGGTGTTTGAGACTCAGCTAGCAAGTTTTGACCGGAGGATGAAGCAGGCTATTCGTAGTTGGCTCCGTCTACTGCATGACACACCGAATGCGTTCTTCTACACTGACTGGAAGGACGATGGTCTTGGGATGCCCGAATTTGCCTCGTCAATCCAGCTACATAAAAACAAACGTTTTAGCAGTCTTTTGGAGTCGGCTGAGTCAAAGGCCCGAGCAGTGGCCCTTCAACCGGCTATACAAGATAAGATGCGTTGGTGGATTGGCCCGGCCTCGATTGGGGGTGAGCCGGTATCCAACAGAGCTGAGTGCTCTCAGTCATAGCGGGAGCGGCTCTACCGCATGACCGATGGTGCTGGATTGAGGTCCTCGTGCAAGGTTCCTTCGTGCCTGGGATGGATCAAGTCCGGCACTCGCCTCTTGAGCAGTAGTGAGTTCGCACACGCTGTCCAAGTGAGAGCTAACGCTTTGGCCACGAAGTCCAGGGCCGCTAGGGGACGCCCAGGTGCCAGTGGCATGTGTGATACATGCAGGAAACCTGGCACCCTTGGGCATATCTCACAAGCATGCCCGAGGACGCATGGAGCACGGGTGGTACGTCATAACGATATCACCCGGTTCGTAGCTGATGGACATTGCTTGCAAAGGGAACGAGGCCATAATCTTAGACACCCAGGTCTCGGCTGACGGCTTCCCACTCTCCCGGCCACACCAGAGCAAGTGTGACCGACATGCCACACCCGAGATCCATCAATGGGTTAGGGACTATACCAATGCCAATTTAGCTTCTGCCTCCTCAATCACTTTGAATTGGAGAGGCGGGTTCTGCATAGAGAGTGCCCGTGTTCTTAAGAGGTTGGGCTTGACTAATGGGGACCTGGAGATCTGTTCCGTCAAAGCCCTAACCTGGACGTACACGATTTATCATCGTATGTGGTCCAAGAGCATGGGGAGGGGTTGATAATGATCACCCCTGGACATGGGCATGGGTGGTCTTTCCCTTGTATCCCAAACACCCACAAAGCAACCAGGGTGAGTGGGCTCCGGCTAGGGTGCCGGGCGTCATCTTGGGGTACCACTTCCCCAGTGGCAGTTTTAGAGATGGTGGGTGGCTTGACAGAGCCCGTGAGAGGATAAGCTACGACCGGAAGGACACATGCGCGCGTGTTCCTTTTGCCTCTCCGGGGATTTGACTTTAGCCAGGCATGCCTCCCCTGCGTTATCTATTTTCCAAGCGCCTATGACAATTAAAGGCTGGTCGTCTCATCTTGAGACGTTATCCATCCACTTTGTTGGCATGCCCCTATGTTTATTTTATTGCATGTTGTATTTTAGTATGCATCTTTTTTATATATGTCCATGTTTATTTTTTTGTTACCATCGTAGGCCACATATTTGAATTTTAGTTTATTTTTATCTGTAATATGTTTTTAGGGTTACTGCTGTGGGGCCTATGCAGCCCATGACCTGTGGCTGGGTCGCTGGGCCCTTTAGCTAGATCAATACCCTTATCCCCCACGAAGTGGCAAGGGTAGTTGGGGACAAAAACGATATTGGGGATAACAATATAGTAATGGGTAAGGTAATTATGGTTATATTAAAGTTATAGTTAAGGTAATTATGGTCAATTCCTCTCAAAATGTTACGGCATTGAACATATTTTTCGTTATATTTCTATTCTGATGCTAGAGAGGAAAGAATCCTGAATGACAACCTTGCTGTAAATGAAAGTCCATATATAGAGAAATAAAAATACGCATACATAACACGAATGTTTATGTGTTGCAACGTAAATAAATACCTTGTTGTGAGTGTTACATCACAAATACCCACAAGTATGTGTTGTGAGTGTTACTACACAGAAAACATGCTGAAACTCTTATTCAAAACAGGAAAACTATGTGTTGTAATATGTTAATGCTGACTGGTGTAACACTCACAACACGTTATTTCTGCGTTGTATTTGTCACATTACTTTATTTTGTGTTGCACACTAAAAACACTAAATTTCTGCATTTGAACTATCACAATTGGTTATTTATGTGTAGCAGCACTCAAAGTATGTCATTTCTTTGTTGCAACACTCACAACACGTTATTTCTGTTTCGTAAGTCTATAATACCAATAAATAATATATTACATAAAAGGTACTAGAATTGGTAAATAAAACGTGTTCGAATATTTAAAATATGATTAAAAAGAAGAAAAATAGTATCGGATTAAAACAAGCATTTTGAGGCCAATATATGGAAAAAAGGAAGCCTAGGGTGAGAATTCGAACTGGTGACCCCCGTAAACACCGGGTCCGACCTCACTGTCTGGCCACGACGCTTCCTGCTCATTGAAAAACTCAGCAGTCATACCTTTATCAACTTCATCATACATCATCAAGTGTTATATGAGTCATGATGACAAAAAAATTAGTAAGGATAAAACATCACTGTGGAGAATCGATGTAAGGTAAGGTAATCATGAGGTGAAAGTACTTCTCTAGTATGTAATATAGCACGTGGAAGGAATATTAGAATAAGCTGGTACAGCTGGCTACTAAAACTATTATTTGTTAGTGTACTGCTAATTATGCTAATAAAGATTAAACACAGCTTAGCTGTAAGGAGAGTTCAGTTGATTCTGCAATCACAGACCCGTCCTTAACATAGGAGCCACATTCTCGAATGATATAGCGTCAAGACATATATGGGTTGGAAGGATTAGTGGCGGTTGTCTCTTCTTTCTCGACGTCACCTGAGAAATAATTACATCATAAAACAAGTGAATAACCTTTGACTTGTGTTCATAAGAGATTAATATCTGTGAAGTAATGACCTTTCCCGTTCCAGTGCTCTGCCGGCATCGTAACCTGACTACAAGAATTATCTATATTACTGGCCAGTTATAATGATATTTCTTACTAGTAGCGTGGAAACAATGCTTCCCAAGGTAGCGAAATCGTGGACAGGGTGGACTTCTGAAGATCATGTGGCACATATGTAAGTGTTGCAACGTATATGAATACCGTGTTATGAGCGTTACATCAAAGGAAAGTAGTGTTGTGAGTGTTGCAAAATATCAATAACAAATTGTGAGTGTTGAAAAATATAAATAACTTCTTGTGAGTGATACAAGATAGAAATATAATATTGTGATTGTTCAAATGCACAAAAAAGTGTTTTTCGTGTTACAACAGAAAATAACGTATTGGGAGTGTTATAACCCAGAATAACGTATTGTCAGTACTGCAATACAGTAAAAACATGCTGTAGGTGTTGCAACATTACAACACAGGTATAACGTGTAGTGAATGTTGCACTGGTCAGGGATAATTTATTGAGCACATAATGACCGTGTGGTGAGTGAGAGTTGCAATAAGTTTTGTCTGTGTTGCAACACTCGCAACGTTATTTCTGTTCTTAAATACTTTGTGACGGTAACGCGTTGGTGTTTGGCTGTTCAAAGCTAGGGGTATGGCCTCGTCACATAGAATAAAAAAAAATAGAAAATCTGGAACTTCGTCTGTGGTAAGGTAAGGAGAAGACACACAAAACACAAGTAAATTTTAACAATGAAATTTTAATTACGTTAAATAAACAAAACATGAATAAAATGGATATACAAATTCGTATAATAAAATCAATCAATCAAAATAATAAGAAGAATTAAATGACAAAATGAAAAGTTACGTTAAGACAAGTGAGCAATAACAAGCTGTGCAATATACAGTAAAATGAGAGGTGCAGGAATATTGGCTTTAAGCTATCACCTCTCTTAGTACACATAAGCCAAAGCTCCGTCTACTAGGAAGACGTGTTAACCGTATGAAAGCACTGAATATTCTGAGGACTGAGGTCGTGGCGGCCCCAGACATCAAGTAGTATGGTGGGTGAAGTGCAGTTGCAGCCAGACCGGCGGCCAATCAGCGAGGAGCCGGCAACAAGACAGGTAGTTTGGCGGTTTGAGCTGGAGCAGGTGTTCCTGGCTGCATACGTTTTGCTCTCTGGCAAACCTTGCTGGTGTTGTTGTCGTTGTTGGACATTTCTTCCATAGTAGTTTTATATAGATGTATCGACGTATTTTTGGAGGGAAGAGCAGGCTCAATCTCTTGAAGGAGATTATCGTCACAACTCTCCCCCGAAGCCTGAGGTTCTGGAAGAAGTACGTCGTTATGTGGTGGAGTAATAGATGGAGTCGCTTCTACTTCATAAACTCTGGAGAGGGCATCGGCTATGGTGTTGTCAGAACCCTTGATATAGCGGATCTCCAGGTTGAAATCTTGTAAATACAAAGCCCATCGTAGAAGACGCTGGTTGGTGAATTGGGCTTGATGTAGGAAGCGGAGAGGGTTGTGGTCTGAGAAGATGGTTGTAGACCTGGCGCCTTGTAGGTACGGGGCGAAGTGTTGGAGGTTCAGGACGATGGATAGTAGCTCCTTTTCAATAGTGCTGTAGTTCCTCTGGTGTGGTTTCAATTTGTAGCTGTAGTAGCTGACAGGTAGAACCTCCTCGCCTCGTTGTTGCATCAGGACACCACCAACGCCGGTACCACTGGCGTCGACATGAAGGACGAAAGGCTTGGTGATATCTGGTGAGGCGAGAATGGGATTAGAACAGAGGAGGAATTTGAGTTGTTCGAATGCAACGGTTTGCTGCATGGTCCAATTATACCGTTGCTTGGGACTGGTTAATAGAATTAGAGGTGTGGCGACTGTACTGAAATTCCTCACAAACCTACCGTAATAGGAGGCAAGACCAAGGAAGCGCAGGAGCTGCTTCCTGGTGGTAGGCTGTGGATACTGTTGGATGGCTTGAGTGTGTGAGTCTAACGGAGCTATGCTGCCACTCCCAATAACATGACCCAGATAACGCACTTTACCTTTCGCGAAGGTGGACTTGCCCAGGTTGATGGTGAGGCCGGCTGTCAGGAGCTTGGAGAACAGACGTCGCAGCTGGAGCAGATGTTCACTCCAGGTGTTGGAGGCTACGACGATATCGTCCAGGTAGGCGTATGTGTTATCCAAGCCCTGGATGACACGGTTGACAGCTCTCTGAAAGGTGGCCGGGGCATTACATAGTCCGAAAGGAAGGCGTTCATATCTGAAAAGTCCAAAAGGAGTGATGAAGGCAGATATCTCTTTAGCGCGCTCCGTTAGACACACTTTATAGTACCCCTTAAGCAAGTCCACTTGGGACAAGTACTGGGCACTACCAATGGCATCAAGGATGTCATCTCTCCTAGGCAAGGGGTAAGCATCCTTGACAGTTACTTGATTGAGTTTACGATAGTCAGTACATAACCGCACCTTACCTTGGGGTTTGGGCACCAAGATACAAGGTGAGGCCCAGGGGGGACTCACAAGGTGTAGCCAGTCCATGATCCAAGAGGTACTGCACTTCAGCACGCATGACTTCCTTCTTGCTCGGGCTGATTCGGTAGAAGGGTTGACGAATCGGCCGGGTGTCGGGGAGCAGTTGGATGTCGTGCTGGGTAACATTACACTCTTGGGGGTCATCTCGGAACAACTCCTGATGTTCTCTGAAGATCTTGACAAGAGGTGCACTATGATTATCCTGAAAGTATTTGGGAAGATCATTAAGGATTTCGGAATTAGAAAGCGCTGACTCCTTGTCAGTGCTTTCGGGAGGAGAAGCTGGGAAGGTCTCACTGTGGATGTAGGGTTCTGTGAAGGTGGAATAATTAATTAGGACAGTGGGAGGAGTACCATTATATTGCTTCAGGAGGTTGACGTGGCACAGCTGGGTCTTCCGCCGCCTATCTGGAGTCTCTATGACGTAGTTGTTATTTCTGCACTCTTTGACGCGGTAGGGTCCTGAAAACCTGTTTTGTAAAGGTGAACCTGGGATAGGGAAGTATGCTAGAATGAAGTCTCCTGGCTTAAATTTTCGTACTTTGCTGGTCTGGTCATAATGAGTCTTCATCCTCTCCTGGGCTTTCAATAGATTATCATGGGCAAAACGGTGGACTCTCTCTAGAATGTGTTCAAGGTTTTGAAGAAACTGGGGCACATTCTGATGCTCACTGAAGGTGGCATCTCTGAGAGAGTCTTTGAAAGCCTTAAGGGGAGTACGGCACTTACGGCCGTAGAGCATCTCATAAGGAGATACTCCTAGGGACTCATTGGGGAGACTTCTGTAAATACACATTATAAGGTCGATTTGCTTATCCCAATCCTTAGAGGTTTCACTACAAAACTTTTTCAAGAGTGCTTTGATAGTCTGATGACTACGTTCAAGAGAACCCTGTGAAGCAGGATGATAGGGGCTGGACAATACCTGTTTGATGTTGAACTCCTCCAGTGTCCTTTTGAAGAGATCACTGGTGAAGTTGGTACCACAGTCGCTCTGAATCTCCCTGGGAAATCCGTATTGAGTGAAGATCTTCAATAGATGTTTTACAACCGTAGCAGCCGTGATGTTCTTCACTGGAACTGCTATGGGAAATCTGGTGGTAGGACACAGGATGGTTAGGATGTAGGCGTTACCTGAACTGGTCCGAGGTAAAGGACCAACACAGTCTATTATGAGTCTGTGGAAAGGTTCCGCAGGCACCTGTATGGGAATCAGTGGCGCTCTGGGAATGGAGATGTTCGGTTTGCCTGCCATCTGACATGTATGACACTGTTTTACGTACTGTTTGACGCTATTTACCATACCTGGCCAGTAGTAGTCTTGACGAATTCCATGGTAAGTCTTGTTGAAGCCGTAGTGGGAGAATGCTCCGTGGGCCAGGTGTAGAATAGTGGGCCGCAGGCTGGTAGGAATCACAAGTTGTTCGATGTTGGCCCAATCGTCCTCCTCCTTCAGTTTACTGGGTCTATATCTGCGGTAGAGCAAGTCGTTCTCTAGGAAGAACCCAGGAATACTGTCGGGTTGAGTCTCAGCCTGGAAAAACAATGGTGTTAAAGTAAGATCTTCCCTCTGCAACTTACGGAACTCCAACTTGGTCAGATGCGGGGGTAGTTTCTAAGGGTCTTGAGGGACAGCGGTAGCAGTAGAGTCAGCTGGCTGTGGACGTGCGGCTTGTGCACGGGTGGTCACGAGAACCGGAGGAGAAACTTCATCACTCTCTTGAACCTCTGCTGGAACATACTCTAGAATAGGGTTACTTGGCACAGAGTTACACACCTGGGGTTTGTCCATGACGATCAGGTTGGTTGGTTGCAGGTCTTCTGCCAAGTCGTTGCCTAGGAGAAGTTGCACTCCAGGCATGGGAAAAGGCTTTTCCCTGACGGCGACTTGGACTTCTCCGTTCACGTAGGGACAATCCAGGTGGTCTCTGGCGAGAGGGTATGGAGTGGTAGCAGTGAGGTCAGTGATGAAGACAGTTTCTCCGGTATAGACGATGTTGGGCACAGCCGACTTCAAGATGATCGATTGAAGAGCCGCTGTGTCCCTCAAGATCTTCAATTTGAAACGTCCCTCCGGATTTGAACCGTTGGCAGAGACAGTTCCAGTATACAGGTGGTTACTGAAAAGAGAAAGATCATTAACATTAACACCAACATTCATCACAGGCTTACCGGACTTAGGAGGAGTTGGTTTGGGTTTCTGTGGGTCAGTGGTTCCCTTGTATTGAGACTTACCACACTTGTCTATGGTATGTCCATAGAGTCTACAATACTTGCAGTACAATTGCGAGCCAGCTTGATCGGTGCTCACTTTCTCGTAACTGTACCACGACTTCTTACTGGAGGATGGTTCGGGTGTCAGCCGGTGGATGAGGCTGTAAGTGTCAGCCGACTTAGCACACTTCAGGTAGTCGGTTTCTTCTTTATCTGCTAAGTAGAGACGGACAGGAGGCGGCACACGCCTCAAGAATTCTTCAACTAGCATCAGGTTGACGAGTTCTGTAAAAGTAGAGACATGTGCTGCTTCCAGCCATTTCATGAAATATCTCCGTTTTGTGTTAGCAAACTCGAGGAAGGTAGTGGTACTTGCCTTCAGGTGGTCACGGAATTTCCTTCTATAACTTTCAGTAGAGAGGAGGTAGGCGTCCAACACTGCTTGTTTCAGAGTGTGGTAGTCATTCTCAGACGCCAAAGTACTGAGTGTGACTGCAGCTCTACCTGTAAGATGGACTCTGAGAAGTGTGGCCCATTGGTCGACAGGCCAACTGAGTTGATTAGCAAGGGTTTCAAAGGTGGTAAAAAACACATCAACTTCTGCTTCTACAAAGGATGGCATTAACTTACTTGCATGTGATATATTAAAACTGACGGGAAGATTGGCAGTAGCTTGCTGGCGTTGAGTGAAGTGTGAAGTTTCCAAGGCGATTTCGCGTTGACGACACTCTAGAGCCGGAGTCGCTTGTTGCTTGTCATGTTCGCGTTGCATCTCCAACTCGCGTTGTTTGGTTTCAAGCTGTACTCGTTCACGTTCACGGAGTAATGCGACCTCACGTTCGTGTTCTTCTCTCCTCAAAGCGACCTCGCGTTCTTGTTCTTCTCTTCGTATGGCAGCTGCTTCCCTTTGCTGTTCGCGGGCTTCCCTTTGCTGTTCGCGGGCTTCGCTTTGCTGCTCACGTTCAATCTTGGCCAGCTCCAATTTGAGTTTCATCGTTGCCAAATCAGTTTTATCTGCAATATAGTAAGTTTCATGAGTTTCAGAGTCTATCGTACCTTGCTCTAAATAGTGATCCAGCAACAGGTTGTATAGGTCATTTTTGTTGGCTTGGTAGGGAACTTCTAGTTGATACTCATGTGCAAGAGTTTGTAATTCAGTCCTCTTGGCACGACTTAAAGTCCCTATTTCACCTGCTGGATTTGCACGGAAAGCTTGGAGACGAAACATGGTGAAATTAGCAAATAAATATACACGAATATTCAGTTATAGTGAATGTCAGAAACAGGACAACGTGGCAACTGATACCTATCCTGTGGGATCTTTAACAATTAAAGTTAAGTACAAGATGTTAAATGATTAATTTAAATCAAGGGCGCAGGAAATCTTGTACCCGGTACTCATGTAAGAGGATAAAGGCAAGAAAATCCTACTAACAAATGAAACAGAGTTTCGAAAACAAATGAAACAGTTAATTGCCTCAAAAGTAAAATTGGTAGTCCAAGGATGTAGGCATACCTTGCCGAGTCTCTATAGGACATAAAACAAGTTTTTCCTACTGAATTTAATATGATACTTACAGAATTAGCGAACTTTTGTGCTCTGAAAAAGTAAGCTAATTCCCTACCGTTGTATGTATCATCATCTCTGACTGACGTGTAGGGGTGCGAGGTGTCAACTGGTAACGAGAACTGCTGCTGAGGTCCCAATTCAGCAACTAAAGTTCGAGCTAGAGGAACTATGGCCCTCTTTGTCCTCCTACAGTCAGATTGCAGAAGATTGGGTACTCTTGACCCGGGGCAGACCACAGTACCAGGGTACCAATATGATGATCTGTCAAAAATGAGAAATATCCAAGGGACAAAGATGGTAAACACGAGTAATAACACGGAGGGAGAGATGACCAATTAAGAGTATGACTGCGGCCTACAGTCACCACGTAATCCAAAGTTGTCTCACCTTCACCATATGTTACTCTCGTAATGCACAATACACCGCACCATATAAAAAATGAAATTGAATATGAAAAATAGTAAAGCTACGTTAACAAAGTTAAATACGCTTACCATAAATTACCACTTGGCACCAGTACCTGAGTGAAGCTCCTAGGACAGGCCCCCATATAATATGTGACGGTAACGCGTTGGTGTTCGGCTGTTCAAAGCTAGGGGTATGGCCTCGTCACATAGAATAAAAAAAATAGAAAATCTGGAACTTCGTCTGTGGTAAGGTAAGGAGAAGACACACAAAACACAAGTAAATTTTAACAATGAAATTTTAATTACGTTAAATAAACAAAACATGAATAAAATGGATATACAAATTCGTATAATAAAATCAATCAATCAAAATAATAAGAAGAATTAAATGACAAAATGAAAAGTTACGTTAAGACAAGTGAGCAATAACAAGCTGTGCAATATACAATAAAATGAGAGGTGCAGGAATATTGGCTTTAAGCTATCACCTCTCTTAGTACACGTAAGCCAAAGCTTACGTCTACCAGGAAGACGTGTTAACCGTATGAAAGCACTGAATATTCTGAGGATTGAGGTCGTGGCGGCCCCAGACATCAAGTAGTATGGTGGGTGAAGTGCAGTTGCAGCCAGACCGGCGGCCAATCAGCGAGGAGCCGGCAACAAGACAGGTAGTTTGGCGGTTTGAGATGGAGCAGGTGTTCCTGGCTGCATACGTTTTGCTCTCTGGCAAACCTTGCTGGTGTTGTTGTCGTTGTTGGACATTTCTTCCATGGTAGTTTTATATAGATGTATCGACGTATTTTTGGAGGGAAGAGCAGGCTCAATCTCTTGAAGGAGATTATCGTCACAACTTGCTATTCATTTTTTCTGAGTTGCAATACCGACAACACATTATTTATATTTGAGTTTGAGTGCAGACTCATAAATGGCGCTGGAATTGCCATGCCACACTCCGACGAGGGTGACGATACCGTAACAATCGCTCTACAAGTGGTTGTGTGGTTGGCCTGGACGGTAAAGTTACGTCAAGATAAAGTAACGTCATGTTACGGTGCCCTCTCCTATTTCTTTCGTTTGCCGGCTTAAAGAGTCATATCAGCTTTCCCTAATGATTCTCTGAGGTTCAGGGAGTCTATTGATATATGTGGCGACCAGACCGGCTGCCAGTTAAAGGAATGAAGTTACATTATAAGTTGTAAATAAGGGGAAATTGGCGCCCTGATATAAAATGAAAGAGTATCCCTAAGGCAGATATGACCTTTAGGAATGGACACTAGCCGATCGCGGATGGGCCGACTTAGGTCGCGGGCGACCAATCAGGGCCCGCCATGACGTCACCGAGTGCCCCGGGCGGCGCCAACGTCAGAGTTGACCCGACCTTGGAAGCGACAGGACGCGCCTCGGTCTGCTCTCAAGGATTAGAGGCTCTACAGGCCTTTCTTAGTGGATTAGTGCTGGCTATTGCAGCCCATCTCACGTATTGGAGACCCCGCGCTTCTGGGAAGCAAAGAGGAACCAAGTTTATTGAGCGAAAGAGGGCCAAACTTGGAAAATATTCGGCGACGACGCTGGACGTTTGGGGGCCCGAAAAGGTGTGGCGGGCAAGCCTAGCTGTGACCGGGTCACATCCACTGAGGGTCTTGGAAGGACGACAACGTGCCTAGGACAAGGAGCAACGCCTTGTGGAAGGGGCGAGTGGGGGGAAAAATAGTGATTAGCTCAGCGCCCATCGATGAACCAGGATTGGGGCAGCTGAATCTCAGGGATTGGAACGGCGACGACGCGAAGGCTCCACGACACCTGAGGACCTGTGGAACGTCCTGGATCGTCAAGGATCGACCCAAGGAGGCGTGGGAACCTCACACCATCGAGGGACAGGCGTCGTGAGCCAGGAATGTAAGGTAGATCATTTTCCCTCCCATTACCCCTTGTGTGAGTAGGCTAGTTAGGCCACAATATTTACTTACGTATGTGGCAATAGGACATTAATGCTTTAATAGTAGAATAGGCTGCAAGGCAGCTTGAGTCCAGGACTGTCAGAGAGGACAGTGTGTATGGATGGCAGGACAGTGAAGAAGAGGCGCCGACGTGGTGAAGAGGCCCTCATGTGAGAGAGTGTGGGACTCCTGTCTTTCTGCCCAGTTGAAGGAGTGTTGGAGGTCGTGGAAGAAGAGGCTGACGATCTCCAGACTTATTATCCTTATTTCCATATTCATTTATTACTTGTGATTGTGTGTACTCACCTATATGTACTCACCTATATGTGCTTGCAGGATCGAGCATTGACTCTTGGATCCCGCCTTTCTAGCTATCGGTTGTTTACAGCAATGACTCCTGTCCCATTTCCCTATCATACCTAGTTTTAAAAGTATGAATAGTATTTGCTTCCACAACCTGTTCCCCAAGTGCATTCCATTTTTCTACCACTCTCACGCTAAAAGAAAACTTCCTAACATCTCTGTGACTCATCTGAGTTTCCAGTTTCCACCCATGTCCCCTCGTTCTGTTATTATTACGTGTGAACATTTCATCTATTTCCACTTTGTCAATGCCCCTGAGTATTTTATATGTCCCTATCATATCTCCTCTCTCCCTTCTTTTCTCTAGTGTTGTAAGGTTCAGTTCCTTCAGCCGCTCTTCATATCCCATCCCTCGTAGTTCTGGGACAAGCCTCGTCGCAAACCTCTGAACCTTCTCCAGTTTCTTTGTGTGTTTCTTCAGGTGGGGGCTCCATGATGGCGCGGCATACTCTAAGACGGGTCTCACGTAGGCAGTGTAAAGCGCCCTAAAAGCTTCCTCATTTAGGTTTCTGAATGAAGTTCTAATTTTCGCCAGTGTAGAGTACGCTGCTGTCGTTATCCTATTTATATGTGCCTCAGGAGTTAGATTAGGTGTCACATCCACTCCCAGGTCTCTTTCTCGAATCGTTACAGGTAGGCTGTTCCCCTTCATTGTGTACTGTCCCTTTGGTCTCCTGTCACCTGATCCCATTTCCATAACTTTACATTTACTGGTGTTAAACTCCAGTAGCCATTTCCCTGACCATCTCTGCAGCCTGTTTAAGTCCTCTTGGAGGATCCTACAATCCTCGTCTGTCACAACTCTTCTCATTAATTTTGCGTCGTCTGCAAACATTGACATGTATGATTCCACTCCTGTAAACATATCATTTACGTAAATTAGAAAGAGGATTGGTCCCAGCACCGATCCTTGAGGTACTCCACTTGTTACTGTTCGCCAGTCCGACTTTTCGCCCCTTACCATTACCCTCTGGCTCCTTCCTGTTAGGTAGTTCTTCACCCATACTAGGGCCTTTCCGCTTACTCCTGCCTGCCTCTCAAGTTTGTATAGCAGTCTCATGTGCGGTATCGTATCAAAGGCCTTTTGGCAGTCAAGAAATATGCAGTCTGCCCAGCCTTCTCTGTCCTGCCTTATCCTTGTTACTTTATCATAGAATTCTAAAAGGTTTGTTAGGCATGATTTCCCTGTCCAGAACCCATGTTGGTGCTTGTTTACAAACCCAATGCTCTCCAGGTGCTCAACAAGTCTTAGCCTAATTATTCTTTCAAGTATTTTGCAGGGGATGCTTGTCAGTGATACGGGTCTGTAGTTAAGTGCCTCCTCCCTATCACCCTTTTTGAAAATCGGTACGACATTTGCCTCCTTCCAGCAACTGGGCAATTCTCCCGACATAAGTGACTCATTAAAGATCATTGCCAGAGGCACGCTGAGAGCCTGCGCTGCCTCTTTAAGTATCCACGGTGATACTTTGTCTGGTCCAACAGCTTTATTTGCATCCAGTGTTGTCAACTGTTTCATTACATCCTCTGCTGTCACCTCTATATCTGATAGTCTTTCATCTTGGGTAATCTCTTCTAACAATGGGAGCTGCTCAGGCTCGGTTGTGAACACTCCATGGAATTTTGCATTCAGTACCTCGCAGATTTCCTTGTCGCTTTCTGTATATGCCCCTTCTGTTTTCCTCAGTCTTGTCACTTGGTCATTTACCGACATCTTCCTTCTTATATGGCTATGTAGTAATTTTGGTTGCTTTTTCGCTTTGACTGCAATATCGTTCTCATAATTTCTTTCCGACACTCGTCTTATGTTAATGTAATCATTCCTAGCTCTGTTACATCTAAACCTGTTGTCCTCTGTCCTTTGTCTTCTGTACTTCCTCCACTCCCTCCTGCTTCTCACCTTTGCTTCCTGACACTGTCTATTAAACCATGGGTTATTATATTCCCTCCTGCTTTTTTCCTTTATTGTTGGAATAAATCTATCTTCAGCCTCCTTGCATTTCAATATGACTTGGTTCATCATACCTTGCACTGTTTTTCCTCTAAGTTCTTCCTCCCACTGCACTTCTCCCAGGTAGTCCCTTATCCTTCTGTAGTCCCCTTTTCTGTAATCAAGTCTCCTTTCCCGGACCTCTTGTCCTTTGGTCACAATTTTAAGCTCCATCATGTAGTCAAAGACTAGGACACAATGGTCACTAGCTCCTAGTGGTATTTCATGTTCCAACTGCTCGATGTCTTCTACATTCTGAGTGATAATGAGATCTAATAGGCTGGGCGTATCCCCTCCTCTTTCCCTAGTATCTTCTTTCACATGCTGTGTTAGGAAATTCCTGTCAATAACGTCTACCAGCTTCGCTCCCCAGGTCTCCTCCCCGCCATGGGGATTCCTCGTTTCCCAATCTATCTCTCCGTGATTTAGGTCCCCCATGACCAGCAGCTTCGCTCTCATTCTATGCGCTAAAGTTGCTGCCCTCTGCAGTTCATCCATACATGTCTTGTTGCTGTCCTCGTACTCCTGCCTGGGCCTTCTACTGTTTGGTGGGGGATTGTAGAGTATCAAGATTACAATCTTCTGCCCATCCACTGTCAGAGTTCCATGTATGAAGCTTGTGCTTTCATTGGTACCCGGATTTTCCAGCTCATCAAACTTCCATTTCCGCTTTATTAGTAGTGCCACTCCTCCTCCCTGTCTCTGTGTCCTTTCTTTTCTTATCACCTGGTACCCCTCTGGAAAGATTGCATCCGAGATCATGTCATTTATTTTGTGTGTGTTCATGTAATTTGCATCAGTAAATTCACACTTTTATCATTGTGTTTGAGTGTGCCTCCATTTATAATATTTCTCTATGAGCATACACGAAGGTTATCACAGTACTACCTAGGGAACACAACGTTCTCTATAGAAGTTCTTATTGCCTGGTGAGTGGTAAAGACAGCACAGACTTACATAAAAGTGTACCCTTAGCCATCCGAGCAGTATCAGTGCCTGAATGGTGGCAACTATTAACGTAGTGGCTATAGAGAGGTAAAGCCACACAGACCTTCCTGGGAGAGTACCCTGGGCCAACAGTCTAGTAGCAGATCTATGGGAGTAGCAATCTGCTGGCTACAAACAATATATAATACACCCACTGAACTGCATTGCTGGGGTGCAGATATAATAACCCAGCTGGCGACCTTGTTAGGAAGAAGATAGAGAAGACAGGCAAGAAAGGAGTTCCTGCAACCTTTTTGTCTGGCAGGCAAGATTCAGGGAGGTTATTATTATAAGGTAAGCCTGAGTCTTCCTTCACTCCTCCACGGGTCTAGGCCGGAACTGTTAACAGCAGTTTCCCCGTGTTTGACTGAAGGGCTTCCAGGGTGAATCAGTGGCACCCCCCCCCCCTTCCCTTTTGTGGTGGAAGCAAAGACCTGCGGAGGTGGGCATTGTTGGTCCTCTCCTGTGTGACCAAGGAGACTCCGGTAAATCCCGGGAGTCGGAGGGGCTGAGTATTCGGCCTTTTGAGCCCCTAGCAGCTGAGTGCTAGCAGAGCCCCGGCCCACCCACCTCCACGTGACAGAGAACTGGCGACCTTGCCAGGATTCGAACCCTGGTAGCCAAGAACTGGGAACTTCGCCAGGAAGCGTGGATCAAGCTACAGTGTGGCCCAAATTTCAAGACAAGGTTGCCAGGGTACTAATACAGTGTGGCCAGTGAATTCAGTGGTACTGTTACTCAACCAGCTAAGGGACTGAAACGGTGAAATTAGTGCCTACTAACTTGTCTGTGCTGTCGTGTATGCTTGATGATATAGAGATGGAGGAAGACAAAGTAAAGGAATTTATTGACACAAGGGACGAGAGAATTGTGGAAGAGTATACCAAGGCCCAGCTCCAACAAGTGGCAAACCACTTTGGGATCAGGTTGAGGACGACTAAGGTAGCGGAGCGAAGGATAGAGATCATGGCACAGCTCACAGCTCGAGAGGAGGCGATGGGAGAGGAGCCGTCTCAAGAGGAGCCGTCCCAAGGAGAGCCGTCGCAAGGTGAACCGTCCCGACTAGGGCCACCCCAAGCGCCTACCAGTGTGGAGAGAATTCACAGTGAACATGGGAGCAGTGGAAGGTCCAGCTGTAGTAAGAGGAGCCTGCAACTGGAAATAATGAAGATGCAACTGGAAGCCCAGCTGCGACGAGAGGAGAGAGAAGCGCAAATGCAGCGAGAGGAACGTGCGGCTGAGCTGCAGCGAGAGGAACGTGCGGCTGAGCTGCAGCGAGAGGAACGTGCGGCTGAGCTGCAGCGAGAGGAACGTGCGGCTGAACTGCAGCGAGAGGAACGTGCGGCTGAGCTGCAGCGAGAGGAACGTGCGGCTGAGCTGCAGCGAGAGGAGCGAGAAGCTCGGCTGCAGCGAGAAGAAGGAGAGAGACAACTGCGACTGGAGGAGATAAAGACAAAGAAAGAAGTCGAATTGTGTCGCATTGAACGTGGTCTGCCCGCACTACCTGCACGGCGGGATGACCTCAAGGTAAGGGAACGTGACTTACCTACGTTCGAACCACAAGAAGCTGAGGCGTTCTTCGAACACTTTGAACGGATAGCAACTCTGAAGGAGTGGCCGGAAGATGATTGGGCTGCTCTGGTCCAGGGCAGGTTGACTGGTGAGGCCCGGGAAGCCTATAACATGCTGGACCTAGAGGAGTGTACTAGTTACGACGCGATTAAGAATGCGGTGCTCCACTCATTCCGGCTGACTCCGGAGATGTACCGGAAGCGGTTCAGAGAGTGTACAAGAGCGTCGGGAAAGACTTACGCCGAGACCGCCAGGGATATGAAACGGAAATTTCTACGATGGTTGAAGGCGGAGGAAGCGGAGTCGGTGGATGATATTAAACGACTGATAGTGATGGAGAAGTTTATGTCGGTGCTCCATCCTGAGTTGCGAGTAAGGGTGAGAGAAGCAGGTATTAAGGACCTGAAGGCTGCAGCGGACCGAGCCGACATGCTGGAGGAGGCACTACATCTCAGGAGGGAGTGGCCGCCCAGACATTCGCCTTACCCCAGGTCGGGAGGGAACCTTTGGAGTTCAGGAGGAGCGAGGACGGGTGGGGACTCTCCCAAGAGTAGTGTACACAATGAGGTAACCCAGTTCAAGAGCTCAAGGGACGCGGGGAGGAAGCCCCAAGCTATGAGCAGTGGACCTAGCTCGGGAGCAAGTGCTGCAGTCCCGGACACGACGATAGGGAGTCCAATGAGGGCCCATGGAACGTCTGCAAGTGTTACTGCCAGGGGGACTGGCGAGTGGCCGCCCAGGGGAGGCAGCCGATGCTACAACTGTGGTGTGAGAGGACATTATGCCCGCGAGTGTGAGGAGCACCAAAGGAATATAGGACTAATGTTGGAAGAGGAGAGAGTGTTTGTTCACACCCCATATTATAGTGGACCCAACGTGAATGGTTGGGAAATGAAGTTGGGTGAACATCCCTTCGTTTTCGAGGCCAACGTGAAGTTTGGAAAGTCAGACCCAGTGGAGGTTGCCGTTCTTCGAGATACGGGTGCTGACATAAGTATGGTAACCAGGAGTATTCTCCCCAAGGAATTTAATGATTCACCTGTGGGAGTGGTGAGGATACGCAGTGTGGGGGAGGAATACAGGTTGCCACTTCACGAAGTACAGCTGATTGCCGACTGCGGAGTCGAGAAAGCTATAGTAGCTGTAATCCCTAAATTACCCCTAGAGCATGTACAGATGGTGCTGGGTAATGACCTCGGAGGAGGCAGGATACAACCTGATTGGGCCAGGAGTGCCTATGTTGCAAGCAGCGGTACAACCCTGCCAGGTGAGGTATCGGTCGTCCCAGATGATAGTGAGGAAGCCGATTTCGCCAGGGGAAACGTCGCCAGAGACGACGACAACGAGGGCGAGAGTGCAGAGAGGTCGTCGGAGGTTGTGGAAAACCCCGACGGGGACCTCCGACTAAACCTGATGATGCGTGTGGAGGAGTGGCGAGGAGCAGCTGTACGAACGCCTGCGGCGGTGAAGAGGCTGCAGACCGCACTCCCTCCACACAGAAACGTGAATAAAGTAAGCTCAGTGGATGAGCGAACGGCAGTGAGGGGCAGAGTGGAGGAGCCACGACGCAGTGCACCCTATGCCGGCCAGATGAATAGTGGGAGGTGCAAGATGAACCACCGTGGTGAGGTGAGCCACAGGGAGGTGGATGAGCCCAACCACGAACCGAAGAAGACGTCTGCAGGGAAGATAATCTCATGGAGAAGTGAAGATGTTCGTCGGGAACGAAGGAGTGAATGGTATAGGAAAGGCAATACGAAGAAAGCAGGGAATAGGTACACCCAGGGTAGGCGCCAGCCTAACCAGAGGGGCATTGGGCCATCGCAAAAGCCTAGTGGGGAAGAGGGGAAGCTGCTGGATGGAGTACAGGTGACAAGTGCCACTGTGGGGAGACAACGCACCTATGGGAGAAGAGGAACCGAGAAGAGAGAAGATTGGCGAAGAGGAGATCATGAGAGGAAACATGGAGTACCTGTAGGACGCAGTGGAAGTGCAAGACTATCTCGGAGTGCACGACGCGGTGGAGGCGCTGCATGCACTGAATCTTACAGTGGTAACGAGCCGTGGGAGTACACTCGTGGCCACGGAGAGAGGATTTCTTATAGGTGTTCAGGGAACACCCATCACACCCGTTCCTATGCGAGGTGGAGATATAATGAGGCAAGTAACTGGCAAGGTGGTATGAGCCACGTCACCAACTGGAGGAGTGACACTTCAGGAACGGAGGGAGCAAGAGCATAGGTTGCCCTCTTGAGTGCTGCTCTTCCGATATGACTCTTATTTTAAGGGGAGGGGTATGTTATGGTGCCCTCTCCTATTTCTTTCGTTTGCCAGCTTAAAGAGTCATATCAGCTCTCCCTAATGATTCTCTGAGGTTCAGGGAGTCTATTGATATATGTGGCGACCAGACCGGCTGCCAGTTAAAGGAAGGAAGTTACATTATAAGTTGTAAATAAGGGGAAATTGGCGCCCTGATATAAAATGAAAGAGTATCCCCTAAGGCAGATATGACCTTTTGGAAGGGACACTAGCCGATCGCGGATTGGCCGACTTAGGTCGCGGGCGACCAATCAGGGCCCGCCATGACGTCACCGAGTGCCCCGGGCGGCGCCAACGTCAGAGTTGACCCGACCTTGGAAGCGACAGGACGCGCCTCGGTCTGCTCTCAAGGATTAGAGGCTCTACAGGCCTTTCTTAGTGGATTAGTGCTGGCTATTGCAGCCCATCTCACGTATTGGAGACCCCGCGCTTCTGGGAAGCAAAGAGGAACCAAGTTTATTGAACGAAAGAGGGTCAAACTTGGAAAATATTCGGCGACGACGCTGGACGTTTGGGGGCCCGAAAAGGTGTGGCGGGCAAGCCTAGCTGTGACCGGGTCACATCCACTGAGGGTCTTGGAAGGACGACACCGTGCCTAGGACAAGGAGCAACGCCTTGTGGAAGGGGCGAGTGGGGGGAAAAATAGTGATTAGCTCAGCGCCCATCGATGAACCAGGATTGGGGCAGCTGAATCTCAGGGATTGGAACGGCGACGACGCGAAGGCTCCACGACACCTGAGGACCTGTGGAACGTCCTGGATCGTCAAGGATCGACCCAAGGAGGCGTGGGAACCTCACACCATCGAGGGACAGGCGTCGTGAGCCAGGAATGTAAGGTAGATCATTTTCCCTCCCATTACCCCTTGTGTGAGTAGGCTAGTTAGGCCACAATATTTACTTACGTATGTGGCAATAGGACATTAATGCTTTAATAGTAGAATAGGCTGCAAGGCAGCTTGAGTCCAGGACTGTCAGAGAGGACAGTGTGTATGGATGGCAGGACAGTGAAGAAGAGGCGCCGACGTGGTGAAGAGGCCCTCCTGTGAGAGAGTGTGGGACTCCTGTCTTTCTGCCCAGTTGAAGGAGTGTTGGAGGTCGTGGAAGAAGAGGCTGACGATCTCCAGACTTATTATCCTTATTTCCATATTCATGTATTACTTGTGATTGTGTGTGTGTTCATGTAATTTGCATCAGTAAATTCACACTTTTATCATTGTGTTTGAGTGTGCCTCCATTTATAATATTTCTCTATGAGCATACACGAAGGTTATCACAGTACCACCTAGGGAACACAACGTTCTCTATAGAAGTTCTTATTGACTGGTGAGTGGTAAAGACAGCACAGACTTACATAAAAGTGTACCCTTAGCCATCCGAGCAGTATCAGTGCCTGAATGGTGGCAACTATTAACATAGTGGCTATAGAGAGGTAAAGCCACACAGACTTTCCTGGGAGAGTACCCTGGGCCAACAGTCTAGTAGCAGATCTATGGGAGTAGCAATCTGCTGGCTACAAACAATATATAATACACCCACTGAACTGCATTGCTGGGGTGCAGATATAATAACCCAGCTGGCGACCTTGTTAGGAAGAAGATAGAGAATACAGGCAAGAAAGGAGTTCCTGCAACCTTTTTGTCTGGCAGGCAAGATTCAGGGATGTTATTATTATAAGGTGAGCCTGAGTCTTCCTTCACTCCTCCACGTGTCTAGGCCGGAACTGTTAACAGCAGTTTCCCCGTGTTTGACTGAAGGGCTTCCAGGGTGAATCAGTGGCACCCCCCCCCCCTTTTGTGGTAGAAGCAAAGACCTGCGGAGGTGGGCATTGTTGGTCCTCTCCTGTGTGACCAAGGAGGCTCCGGTAAATCCCGGGAGTCGGAGGGGCTGAGTATTCGGCCTTTTGAGCCCCTAGCAGCTGAGTGCTAGCAGAGCCCCGGCCCACCCACCTCCACGTGACAGTCAAGATAAAGTAACGATATATAAAGTAAAGTTAATGTAACAGAGATTACCCAGGATATTGAGGGGTGACGTTGGTTAGCATGGCCGCGGGAAAGGTTGGGGGGGGGGTATTAGTAGCCTAGAATATTAAAGGTAAAATTGGTTAGCATAAGTGATGGAGCGTCAGACGGCAACCGAGGATACCTAGGGTGAAGTTAGATAACGTGGATGGGGGGGGGGAAGGGGCAGGGTAAACAGGTATTCCAGGATAATAGGTCTAAAATGGCTAGCAAAACTGAGAAGGCAGCCTATGCTACTCGTTGTAATGTAGGACAGTGTTATTTTAACAAAATAAAACACTAGCAACATCATGCAACACAAAACGGGGCACCAGGTGTTACTATGCAGACCGACCATGCAACGATTTATCGTAGCAAGAGCAACCACCAAGATTCAATATTTCTATAGGTGCGAGTTTGAAAAGTTGTAATATCAGCGAGAATACCATTATCTCCCCTCGCTATAGGTCGTCGTCCGGCCCAAACTCTCTATTTTATTTTTTTTTGTTTGGCCGGGATATTCCTGTGCGGGCCCTAAGCCTCTGGCTGGACCACTAAGTGTTACTAGTTTCTGTTTTACTTAAGTAGAGGAAGAGTATTTATGACTCGTATGGTCGCTTCAGTAATATTTTGTCCCATGTGTTTAACAACTTGTGCTCTGTTGATCCAAAGTTTAAATCTTATTGGGTTTGTAACTGTGCTCTGGCCCGACAGTCCAGTGGTCTGTCGAGCATTTCTCCACAGTGCTGACATTTCCTCTCATCTTCCGGAACCTGTAAGCCTATTTCCCATGCACATGTGTATCCAAGCCTGATACGATGTAAGTGTACTTCTGTTGTTCTACTGCTCCCTTTCATCAAAATAAGTGGTTCGTAGTTGGTTGAATTCTTCTACCAACCTGCAGATCCTGATGTTGCAACTGCTGTGTTGTGGTCACTGTATATCTTCTGTATTGCTTTATTTCTAATTACTTTCTTAATCTGTAATAGACTCTGTGGTATGTAAATGTCTACATTTCTTCTCTTAGTTGCAAGATTTGCAGCTTAGTCTGCAATGTCATTTACTATTATTCCCACATGACTTGACACCCGTTGATAAGTACCCGATGGCCTTGACGTTTGAGTGTTTGCATTAATGATATGACATTTGTAGTCAGATGGATGTTGTCATGTATGTGTTCTTGTTGCAAGGTTTCAATGGCAGTTTTCGAATCTGTATGTATGATAACATGTTGTCGGTGCAAGAGCATGTTCCAAAGCCTTTTGAATGGCTAACATATCTGTATGTAAAGTCGAACACCTGCTTGAGAGCCTCCAACTATTTACAGAGATTCCTACCTTAACTGCAGCTCCGGTTCCTTGTCCCTGCTGGTCTACTGATTCATGTGTGAAGTATGTGAAGCTGTCATATGTCAAGTTTGCTTGTACTTGCATCTGTCCAATATTACGTAGCAGATGAGGATTAGTCTGGTTCTTTTTTCTTTCAAGAGCCATAATCTTAAAGTCTGCTGGCGGAGATTCCCATGGGTCTTGCAGAATAAAGTCTGCATGTATTTCGTCGACACCCCCTCTCAGTGACTGTATTTGTTATATCGAATGTATTGATGATGTTTATCGCACAATGGGTTCACCTGTTGCTATTGGAGACTCTTCAGTCCCGTGTTAGTGTTCCAGTGATTATATCTTTAAGTGAACTGATTCTTGGTCAAGTCAATATCTTGGTCAGCATGCACACAACAATCCCTTTTACCCATATTTCAATCGATATTAGCTTGATTTCTAGTCTTAGGTTCAGTATTTTAGTCCAGCTGGGAGCCCCTGTTATGACTCGCATTGCATCGTTTTGAAGAACCTCGACGTTTGCCCACTGACCAGGAGAAAGAGTGAGTAAGGCAGGCGCTGCATAATCAACTAGGGAACGAATAGCGTGTATGTAGAACAATCTTAACACTTTGTGTCCAGGCCCTGCGATTGCTCTCATTATATTAAGTCATGATTTTGCTTTCTCCTTCAGATATTGAATTTGCTTGTTGAATGTCATTTTAGAATCTATCCACACTCCGAGATATTGATATTATGTAACCCATTGAAGATTTATGTCTTGAATGCGTAGGTTCCTTTCTGGAGTGTTGCCACCTAGTCATATTGCCTTAGACTTCTGTGCAGATATTTTTAGCGCTAAAATGCTGCATTCAGATGATACCTTATCTATAGCCCCTTGTGCTTTATTTAGAAGTGAAGGACCTGTAATTACTAATGCTATATCATCAGCATTGCTTACCAATTTAACCCTTTCTGCAAATGTCATGGTAATGAGGTTATCGATAAGGATGTTAAAAAGACTAGGACTGAGAACGCCTCCTTGTGGAGTACCATTCTCATGCAAGTTTTTTTTTTTTTTTTTTTTTTTACATGCGAACATGCGAATAAATACAATAAAATAATAAACTAATAACAAACAATCAGACAACAAAAAAATACAGAAGCACAAAGCAAGTTAATACAAAGTAACACAAATACACTAAATATCGGCCCGAAGGGCCGACAACAAAAACACAACAAGGAGCATAAACACAATGAAACACAACACAGGACAGAAGGGTAACGGAAATAAGATAAATAAAACAAAAAACAACACCGGCCTGAAGGGCGCACAATAGGTACACCACATTGCAACTAACCACAGGTCACAGCAAGCACACAGACTACTCAAAGTGTTCATACTTATCCGGCCACTCCGCCGCCGGGAATCGAACACAATACGCCTCCCACAGTAACATGACGTTATCCGGAACAGGTGCAGTATTAACAGTACGAGGATCAGGCATTAACTCCGGCACACCCACAACAAAACACCGAACCCGATGTACCCAGATGGAAGAAGGGCACCACGGAACAGGATGCACGCGGTCAATAATGTCAAACTGCAAAGGATGCTGCGCATCATGCGCCACTCCAGAGGCCAAGACGAGAGGGAGGGGCTCCTTCCCACGAGGCCGGGCAATGGGCAGCGCACTGGGAGCCTCCTCGGCCGCCTCACAGCGCTCCGCGTCAACCACCGGACGTTGTTCCTGCCGGGACCCCCCACGCTTGGCATCCTTCTTCAGTACCAGCTTGATGCCTCGGCGCGCACCAGAACTCTCACCATCCACGTCAGTAGGAGCGACCACCCCCCACTGCGGAGAACCTTCTGCAGGAGAAAGAACAGGAGGCAAATCATAGGTACAAACATCGTCAACAGCAGACACATGGACGTCAGCCACCACCAGCGTCATAGAGCGCGAAGCACCCGGAGTCGCCACATCATCTCCTGAAGCTCCTCCTGCGTCGTAGTCCTCCGCATCAGCCCAAGCAGTAGAAGAACGCCTGGAACGCTTGGGCACTGGCCGCACATCCTCACAGCCGGAGGCGGACCCAGAACCACGGGTCTCACGAACCGGGCGAACCGACGCCCGTCGCAGAACGGCAGCAGCCTCTACCACAGGGGGAACCGGACCACACACAGCAGAAGGCACCGCAGCCACCCCAGCACCCAGCACAGACGGCGAGGGTGCAGGGACCAGGACAGACGCAGCAGAGGAAGAACCGGAAGACGAGGGGCCCGAGCAGCCGGCAGACGGAAGAAGCTCAGGAACACCAGCCAGAACAGGCGGAGCACCAGGGGAGGACACAACTACCGGAGGAGAAGCTATAACAACAGGCGGAGCAATAGTTGAAACAGAGGGCACCCCCTCAGCCGAAGAGACGTCCACATCCACCGAATCATCCCCCACAGGAAGTGGCGGAAAATCCTCCTCACTGAAGAGATTCACTGGTGCAACGGCTGGTGCAGAACAGGCAGCAGCCTGATGGCCCAAAAGACCACAACGATAACACGTCCGTGGCTGGCGGGCGTAAAACACCCGAACGTTATACCCCATAAGGCGCACAGAGGACGGAATATCCGCCCGGAGTCTCATGCCCAGGGTGCGAATGTTAGACCTCACCCTTAAGAGGACTAGAAGACACCACGTTCACCCTCACACTAACTACCGCGCCCAACCGGCCGAAATACCGCCGTAGCAGAGCCTCTGGAAACTCCAAGGGAGCCCCATGCACACTGATGTAAGTAAGTGCACCACTTCTATCAGAGAGGGTGCCAGTGCCCGCACCATCCGGCAGGGGTATCATCCGCCCCTCGTATCGCCGGAGAAATTCGCGATACACAACCTCCTCGGTGAACTTCACAACCGCCCTACGGGCCGTTACCAACTCGACCCCGTAAATTTCAAACACAGGGACAGAGAGCACTTCACAAGCCAGCGCAATCTCCGGGTACCCAGCCCGCACAGAGAATTCTAGTCCCACAGACTGAGCCCGGACGACATGGGGTAGAGGGACTCCCATCGTAACGCCACGTCAGCACAGGCGAGCAGAGACACACCCGCCCTCAACCGGCCGAAACTGGCAAACAACACCAACTGCTGGAGCGCCGATGCAACACGTCTGTCCCCGACCGAAGCTAGGGCCAGACACCATTCTCATGCAAGTGGTAGTCCGACACTTGTCCTTGCAACTTTACTCTGGCATACCTGTGACTTAGGTAATCTTGAATCCATCCTAGCATATTTCCCTTTACACCTTTTTTAACTAAGGTGTGTAATTACTTGCGGGCTTGCAAGTTCGAATGCTTTTTCTAGAGCAAGGAAGATCACTATAGCTGGACCTGAGTTAACTATTCCTAGTAATGTTGCTATGCAATTGGCAGTACTTACTCCTCTAGTGAAGCCAAATATGTGTTTATGCAGGTCTCCAGTCTTCCACAGTAGCCTATTTATTAATTAAATTAATTAAGACCATCCGTTCTGCAGTTTTACTAATGCACGATGTTAATGAAATGGGTCTGTAATTGCCAGGTTCTTTCGGCTTAGGAATCGGTTTGATGTCTGCTGTCATCCAAGAGGTCGGCAGTTTGCCTTGCTGCCAAGATGCATTGATAACGTCTAATATTCCTTCTTCTCCAGCAGGACCTGCGTGTGCGATCTCCCAACACTCAACACTTTGACAGTCAATGACGCCTATTATAACAGGCGCAGTAAATACTCTTGACAATAAAATATAACAATTCCTGGAAAATATAGCACGTCTCTTGGACACACTAACTCTTGAGCATCACTGTCACCAAGATAATACTTAGGTGTTATCACAACTGCTCACACACACCACATGCTCACAACTGCTCACACACACCACGTGCTCGCAACTGGTCACACACATATACCACGTGCTCACAACTGCTCTCACACACATCCTGGTGGAACCCCGCCCCTCATCCCAGTATCCTCTGAGACCCTGTTATCCACCTCACAGGTCCTCACACCCATGGAACAGCCTCTCCCACCAGCAAAACACTCACCAAGGAGGCGATTTGAGAAGGGACAGAAGAAAGTGAGCCTCAAAGCAATGTACACTAACATATATGGAATTACAAATAAAGCAAATGAGCTTGGAGAACGGGTACTAGAGGAAAACCCAGACATAATAGCCCTCACAGAAACAAAGATCACGAAAACGATAACAAACGCAGTGTTCCCACAGGACTATTATGTTATGAGGAAAGAGAGGGAAGGAAGAGGTGAGGGTGGTGTAGCTCTGCTGGTAAGAAAAGGCTGGGATTTTGAGGAGATGGATATTCAGGGCTGTGAAGGTTTCAGTGACTACATAGCAGGTACCGTAACAAATGGAGGGAAAAAATCATAGTCGTAGTCATATATAATCCACCACCAAATGACAGAAGACCTAGACAGGAATATGATAGAAACAACATGGCCACCATTAACATAATAGAAAGAGCAGCTTCTGTTGCTAGCAGGAATGGATCTGGACTACTAATTATGGGAGACTTCAACCATGGGAAGATAGATTGGAAGAACAGAGACCCGCATGGAGGACCAGAAACATGGAGGGCTAAGCTGCTGGACGTGGCAACAAGAAACTTTCTAAGCCAGCACATCAAAGAACCAACAAGAATGAGAGGAGAAGATGAACCAGCAATGCTTGATTTGATATTTACCCTAAACGAGTGGGATATAAGAGAAGTTAAGATGGAAGTGCCCTTGGGAATGAGTGACCACAGTGTATTGAACTTTGAGTACCTGGTAGAGCTAGGACTTATCTCCCCCAAAAAAGAACTAGGAATCAAAAGGCTGGCATACCGAAAGGGAAATTATGAACAGATGAGAAGTTTCCTAAGTGAAATACCTTGGGACACAGACCTCAGAGATAAGTCTGTACAGGGTATGATGGACTATGTTACCCAAAAGTGTCAGGAGGCAGTAAACAGGTTCATCCCGGCCCAAAGGGAAAAATCCGAGAAGCAACAGAAGAATCCATGGTATAATAGTGCATGTATGGAAGCGAAGAAACTGAACAAAAGGGCGTGGAGGAACTTCCGGAATAACAGAACACCAGAAAGCAGAGAGAGATACCAGAGAACCAAGAATGAGTACGTCAGGGTGAGAAGAGAAGCAGAGAAAAGTTTTGAAAATGATATAGCAAACAAAGCCAAGACCGAACCAAAGCTACTCCACAGTCACATCAGAAGGAAAACAACAGTGAAAGAACAGGTATTGAAACTTCGAACAGGCGAGGACAGGTATACAGAGAATGACAGAGAGGTGTGTGAAGAACTCAACAAGAGGTTCCAGGAGGTCTTCACAATAGAACAAGGTGAGGTCACTCTGCTAGGAGAAAGGGAGGTAAACCAGGCGGCCTTGGAAGAGTTCGAAATTACGAGAAAGGAGGTCAAGAGACACCTGCTGGATCTGGATGTTAGAAAGGCTGTTGGTCCAGATGGGATCTCACCATGGATACTGAAAGAGTGTGCAGAGGCACTTTGCTTGCCACTCTCCATAGTGTATAGTAAGTCACTGGAGACGGGAGACCTACCAGAAATATGGAAGACGGCGAATGTGGTCCCAATATACAAAAAGGGCGACAGGCAAGAGGCCCTGAACTACAGGCCAGTGTCCTTGACTTGTATACCAGGCAAGGTGATGGAGAAGATCGTGAGAAAAAACCTGGTAACACATCTGGAGAGAAGGGACTTCGTGACAAATCGCCAACATGGGTTCAGGGAGGGTAAATCTTGCCTTACAGGCTTGATAGAATTCTACGATCAGGTGACAAAGATTAAGCAAGAAAGAGAGGGCTAGGCGGACTGCATTTTCTTGGATTGTCGGAAAGCCTTTGACACAGTACCGCATAAGAGGCTGGTACATAAGCTGGAGACACAGGCAGGTGTAGCTGGTAAGGTGCTCCAGTGGATAAGGAAGTATCTAAGCAATAGGAAGCAGAGAGTTACGGTGAGGGGTGAGACCTCCGATTGGCGTGAAGTCACCAGTGGAGTCCCACAGGGCTCTGTACTCGGTCCTATCTTGTTTCTGATATATGTAAATGATCTCCCAGAGGGTATCGATTCATTTCTCTCAATGTTTGCAGACGATGCTAAAATTATGAGAAGGATTAAAACAGAAGAGGACTGTTTGAGGCTTCAAGAAGACCTAGACAAGCTGAAGGAATGGTCGAACAAATGGTTGTTAAAGTTTAACCCAACCAAATTTAATGTAATGAAGATAGGTGTAGGGAGCAGGAGGCCAGATACAAGGTATCATCTGGGAGAGGAAATTCTTCAGGAGTCAGAGAAGGAAAAAGACTTGGGGGTTGATATCACGCCAGACCTGTCTCCTGCAGCACATATCAAGCGGATAACATCAGCGGCATATGCCAGGCTGGCCAACATACGAACGGCATTCAGAAACTTGTGTAAAGAATCATTCAGAACTTTGCATACCACATATGTCAGGCCAATCCTGGAGTATGCAGCCCCAGCATGGAGTCCATATCTAGTCAAGGATAAGACTAAACTGGAAAAGGTTCAAAGGTTTGCCACCAGACTAGTACCCGAGCTGAGAGGTATGAGCTACGAGGAGAGACTACGGGAATTAAACCTCACTTCGCTGGAAGACAGAAGAGTTAGGGGGGACATGATCACCACATTCAAGATTCTGAAGGGAATTGATAGGGTAGATAAAGACAGTCTATTTAACACAAGGGGAACACGTACAAGGGGACACAGGTGGAAACTGAGTGCCCAAATGAGCCACAGAGATATTAGAAAGAACTTTTTTAGTGTCAGAGTGGTGGACAAATGGAATGCATTAGGAAGAGATGTGGTGGAGGCTGACTCCATACACAGTTTCAAGTGTAGATATGATAGAGCCCAATAGGCTCAGGAACCTGTACACCTGTTGATTGACGGTTGAGAGGAGGGACCAAAGAGCCAGAGCTCAACCCCCGCAAACACAACTAGGTGAGTACAACTAGGTGAGTACACACACCACGTGCTCACAACTGCTCACACACAAAGAAGAACACACACACACACACACACACAAGAAAGAGAAGGGTGGGCAGACTGCATATTTTTGGATTGTCAGAAAGCCTTTGATACAGTACAACACAAGAGGCTAGTGAAGAAGCTGGAGATGTAGGCTGGAGTGAAAGGAAAGGTACTCCGTTGGATAAAGGAGTACCTAAGGAACAGGAGACAACGAGTCAGTGTGAGGGGTGAGGTCTCAGATTGGCGATTCGTTACGAGTGGAGTCCCGCAGGGGTCAGTCCTTGGACCTATACTGTTTCTGATATATGTAAATGATCTCCCAGAGGGTATAGAATCGTTTCTCTCAATGTTTGCCGATGATGCGAAAATTATGAGGAGGATTGAAACTAAGGACGATAGTAGGAGGCTACAAGATGACCTAGACAGACTGAGTGAATGGTCCAACAAATGGCTGTTGAAGTTCAACCCGAGTAAATGCAAAGTAATGAAACTAGGCAGTGGAAACAGTAGGCCAGACACAGGATACAGAATAGGAGATGAAGTAGTTAATGAAACGGACAGAGAGAAAGATGTAGGAGTTGATATCACACCAAACCTGTTTCCTGAAGCCCACATAAAAAGAATAACGTCTGCGGCATATGCGAGGCTGGCTAACATCAGAACAACGTTCAGGAACCTCTGTAAGGAATCATTCAGAATCTTGTACACCACATATGTAAGACCAATCCTGGAGTATGCGGCCCCAGCATGGAGCCCGTACCTTGTCAAGCACAAGACGAAGCTGGAAAAAGTCCAAAGGTATGCCACTAGACTAGTCCCAGAACTAAGAGGCATGAGTTACGAGGAAAGGCTGCGAGAAATGCACCTTACGACACTGGGGCCAGATTCACGAAAGCACTTAAGCAAGCACTTACGAACGTGTACATCTTTCCTCAATCTTT
Source organism: Procambarus clarkii (assembly GCF_040958095.1). Classification (NCBI taxonomy): domain Eukaryota; kingdom Metazoa; phylum Arthropoda; class Malacostraca; order Decapoda; family Cambaridae; genus Procambarus; species Procambarus clarkii. Next base: position 10,289,795 of record NC_091229.1, read on the forward strand.
GACGGCTTTGATTATATTTATTAAACAGTTTACAAGCTTGAAAACTTCCCATGTTGAGCTGTTGTTATTGTTATGAACATCCTCCTAGTGCTTCGGAGCTCATTAACTGTTTAATAATTGGAAACAAAGCCGCCAAAGATTGAGAAAGATGTACAGGTTCGTAAGTGCTTGCGTAAGTGCTTTCGTGAATCTGGCCCCTGGAAGACAGAAGAGTAAGGGGAGACATGATCACAACCTACAAAATCCTCAGAGAAATCGACCGGGTAAACAAGGATAAACTTTTCAACACTGGTGGGACGCGCACAAGGGGACACAGGTGGAAACTGAGTACCCACATGAGCCACAGAGACATTAGAAGGAACTTTTTCAGTGTCAGAGTAGATCACGGATGGAATGCATTAGGCAGTGATGTGGTGGAGGCTGACTCCATAAACAGTTTCAAATGTAGATATGACAGACCCCACTAGGCTCAGGAATCTGTACACCAGTTGATTGACAGTTGAAAGGCGGGACCAAAAAGCCAAAGCTCAACCCCCGCAAGCACAAATAGGTGAGTACACACACACATACACCACGTGCTCACAACTGCTCAAACACACACACACACACCAAGTGCTCACAAGTGCTCACACACACACACACCAAGTGCTCACAAGTGCTCACACACACACACACCAAGTGCTCACAAGTGCTCACACACACCACGTGCTCACAACTGCTCACACACACACACACCAAGTGCTCACAACTGCTCACACACACACCACGTGCTCACAACTGCTCACACACACACACACCACGTGCTCACAACTGCTCACACACACACCAAGTGCTCACAACTGCTCACACACACACCACGTGCTCACAACTGCTCACACACACACCAAGTGCTCACAACTGCTCACACACACACCACGTGCTCACAACTGCTCACACACACACCAAGTGCTCACAACTGCTCACACACACCAAGTGCTCACAACTGTTCACACATACACCACGTGCTCACAACTGCTCACACACACACCACGTGCTCACAACTGCTCACACATACACCACGTGCTCACAACTGCTCACACATACACCACGTGCTCACAACTGCTCACACACACACCACGTGCTTACAACTGCTCACACACACACACCACGTGTTCACAACTGCTCACACACACACCACGTGTTCACAACTGCTCACACACACACCACGTGCTCACAACTGCTCACACACACACCACGTGCTTACAACTGCTCACACACACACACCACGTGTTCACAACTGCTCACACACACACCACGTGTTCACAACTGCTCACACACACACCACGTGTTCACAACTGCTCACACACACACCACGTGCTCACAACTGGTCAGCAGAAGGCAAAATACAAAATACAGCAGAAGGCAAACAAATCTTAAATCAACAACAGTTACAAGCAAACACAGTAACAAGCACGAACCAAAAACACCAATCACTTAACAGTAATATTCACAGTAAAACAATTACAGAACAGGAGAGGAAATAAGAGTGTGAAGGAAGCACGACAACAACAACAACAACAACAAGGCATCAAAATAATATATAACTATAATGCAAATATATTGTCATCCACACTTCTGTAGAAATAAACATTCCATTCACCTGATCTCTAGGAGTCTCGAACCGTGGACTCCGCGAGTGTGAGGCCGAATCTCTACCGACCGGGCCATGAGTAGTCTTAATAAGGAAAGTTTCCAGAAGCAGCATCCTGCTGCCAAACTGCAATTTTGGAATGTTTATTTCCAGGGAAGTGTGGGTGACAATATATATGACATGGGCGTGGGTCAGTAATTACTCTGAGCTTCAGTAGTAGTCAGAGAAAGTCGGAAATTTATGTTTTCCAGAAAGGAGGCCGGAGCATCCACCATGACCGCTGCATCTTCATGCTCAACCGTCTCAACACCGTTGGCACCGGAAGTTACCCAACACAGGCTTCACCTTACCACAACGACCACCTCTATCCACCTAAGGGGCCCGAGCAGGTGTGACGGCACTCGCCACTTCCTCCACGTGGATGTCCGAACTCCACCTGAGTTTTGTATCCTATTACTAGCCGATACGCCACAAACACAACACATCGAGGTGCAAAGGTCTCCACTCTCACTCCACCCACGGCAGTTCCCACAACTGGAACCGCATCCTCACTCCCAGCACCTTCACCAGCCCAGCACCTTAGAACTGCCACAACTTGCTCATAACATGCAAACAGGCGCCCAAAGTGTCATTTGGTAATTCAAACAGTGCATCACGCACCGCATCATAGATGTAGTTAAATTATTGACATGCGCAGAAACATTCCCATCCTCTAATAACACATCCTTATCGTGAAGTTTTTTCCAAAAATTTCCTAAAGCACACAGCCGTGGCAAACTTGACCACAACCCTGTTGTTGGGTAGTTCTTGAAGACAATCAGTTCGTCAATTTTCACTCCCAAGACGTCGAAATTTATGTGCAACTTATTCAAGGTTAAAAACTTATTCCAGCAGAATCTGTACTTTCAGAGAATGTTAACCACAACGACTCAACGCCGGAGCCAGGAAGAAGACAGCCCAATGTCACCAAAAAAGAGTGGCCCTGCAGACAAGTGGAATATCCACTCGCCGGGCGACCAACCAGTCCACAACAAACGCCAGGCGTGAATCAGCAGCCAGGAGTGACTAATCACGTCCGCTCACCGTGGCTGCCATCACCCGACTCCCACACACACACACATGCACCTTAGGGCGGCGTGAATTTCCATTCTCTCAGTTAATGTGGCTATGGGGGCATGAGGAGGGAACCAAGATTAGTTAAGGTAAAGTTGGTAAGCGTGGTTGAGGAGAGGGGGTTCAGAGGCAGCCTAGGATATTTAAGTTCAGAGCCGTCTTGCCGTATGGGTCCGATGTGCACTTGCCCGGGGACCCCACGAACATAGGGGCCCCACGAGCATAGGGCCCCGACGAACATAGGGGCCCCACGAGCATAGGGGGCCCCACGAGCATAGGGGCCCCACGAGCATAGGACATGTTCATTATGAAAGCAGAATGTTTAAATATTTAGGTCTTTTTGTAACACACTTATTTAATATTAACCCTTCATCCTGGTGTGGGACAAAATATTAAATATTTAAGATATGTATTTCCAGGTGAATAATCCTCTGAGCTGAAATGAAACCCAATGTTTTGAGTGGAGCACAGAAGAGGAAAAGAGCTGCAGAGGAGGAGGAGAAAATGGGAAACTTCCAAAATTAACATCGTGGCTCAACACAGGTGCAACGACAGCCCCACATATCATTCCTTCAGATACAACATCCGCATCAACATCCACTCCTGCAATGTCATAGCATCCACATCTACATCCATTCCTGCTACCAATCATCCAGTTTCAGTAGACATACCATCATTGCCTATTGCTGCTGCTGTTTACATTTTACAAGAGGAAATACCTAAATCTGTCACCTTAAGGGAGTTTGCAATCCAAGAGACAGATCCCTCATATTTATCTGAAAATATTTGTGAGGAATTTATTGAATAATGGGACAACAGGTTCTTTGTACTATTCTTGAAGAATTAAGTCAAAGTATTATTCAATAAGTTTAGATTCCACTCCAGACATCTCTTACACACAGATCAACTGACATTTACTGTCCGATACATTAAACGCTATGAGCCTGTGGAACATTTCTTGTTGATCATCCCCATCTTTTCTCATGGAGCAAAAGATCTAACAGACACTGTCGTGGATTTTCTTAATGAGGACAAAATTCCACTATCAAACTGCTGTGGTTGTTACCTATCGTTCGTTACGGCTCGTGACCCTACAGCAGCCAAGCTTTAATTACGTCTAGGGATACGAGAAAACTGCTGTTCTCAAAAGCGGGTCACCAGTATAACCCCATGAATGATAACAGGCTAAGACTTAAAAGTATTTCTCCCTTAGGACTGAAGAATTATACATATAACTTATAATATATATATTCAAAACAGTATAATATAAAAACACAGATGGTAAAGTTAACGTATACAACAAACCAAAAGTATTGTCATCTCACTTAATATAATATAATAAAATATGGCACAACAAGAGGTAAACAGACTTATCTCCCACATGTTATTCCTTCGAGTCCCGTTCAGCCACTGAACTCTCGCTCTGTCGCTACCCAAATCCTCACCTCCTCTGCCTCATCCAGGATGAGGGATGGAAATTAAGGACTTTTTAATATTTAAAACTAATTGAACAACCACTTGTTCTCAAAACACATAAGACTGTAAATTACATATAATAGTTACTTACAAAATATATAAGTACAATGCCACCGGCTTAATTGCAGAAAATAAACAATTACCTAAACTAAATAAAAGTGACATCTGGAACTCCCAACTGAACAGGTCCAGCTTCCCGAATTTAACAGGTATTAGACGTGTGCAAAGCAACCGCGCTCCTGTCTCCACTGACGCTGCCACACCACACGATAATTTACAAAAACACAATGTGTGTACATATACAGGCAATGATATAATGGAACAAAACATGTTATTTTAAATTTATATACGTATTCTGCTAGGAGTACGTAACACTTCCACCTCCAAGAAAAAAAATGCAATAGATTGAAGATCAATGGCATTTTTTCAAAGTAAAATGTATGACACTTGAGATTTATGCTATTAATTACACCAAACATGTAAAAGTAATTAGAACACATTTCTGGACAAAAATGAAAACACGCCAAATATAGTCTTACAGGAAACTCAGAAATTTCAGTCTTATGACTATGTTCTACATATGTGTCACTGGAGTATGCAAATTTATCTCTCCAAGGTACTATCTCATTTATTTCACTTTGTTTCAGATCATATTTCACACTCCTATCTACAACAGTATCATTAGTAGCATGAATAGAATTGTCAATAAAGGTAGCTGCTTTCACACAGTTATCATGGCAATTTAGCTTTTCATATGTTTCTACTATTTCTCCAAGATCAGTTCCGTATTTCCATGTGATCCCTTTTCCACATGGTGAAGTTTTCCAAGACAGACTCCATTTTCCATTACTCCCTTTTTCTGGAGCTGAACTGCTTAATTGAAGCTGACTGGATGTTGAGTAGATTTGGGACTTCTCCTGGGTATGCTCTGACACAGACATCTGCTCTTCATCACTCTTGATCCTCTGTGGAACACATACTCTCGCCCAATGGATACTAAAATTAGAGAAATTAGCATTAAACCTCACAATTATGCATAAGACTTTCCCATTTATAGAACCTTCCGAAACACAAGACACCGACTTAGCAAACCTTTGACCTTCAAACCAAGAAATACAACCCAAGATAAGTGCAAAGACTACCTGATCGAACTGACTCAGATGATCCATAAGGAACACAGAAATCAATTGCCTCATAACTCTGTCATAACGATCAGTGAAAGAAAACAGGCATATGCCTAGGCACCATATCTCAATCATAACTCCGAAGACAAGTTCCCACCCCCTGATGGTGAACTTGAACACAATACACACTTTCATCAACCGTCTAGTCTGCCAAAAGACTAAATAAAACATGCCGAAAACTTTACAACCCTCACCATCACTTCCCAAGTGATTTACGTCTGATGACAACCAATCAACCAAGAGGTTTAAGGGTCTTAACATCTTGAAGATGAACAGCAGATTACCTGGGAAACACCCAAGGATAATCTGTAACCCTTCCCAATGATTAACTCTAGGTAGGATAACCTTATCCCCCAACTTGAAATACACACCTGGAGCCTCAAACATCTGCTCCCCAGTATGGTTTAATCCTTCACCCACAATATGACTCTGAAAGTCAACACCACACTTGAGTGGAACATACACTTTCACCACTCGTGCATCAAAATTAACTGGATCTGAATATAGAGACACTGCTCTAGCATAACTCACCACTTCCTCAGAACTGGATGCACAACCTACTTGAGTAAACTTTTTCTGCTCAACCACAAGGCTTGACAAAGATGTCCCACAGTCCATTACTTCACAAGAAAATGGCTCCTGCAGAATAAAAGTAGATTTCAACATCCTACACACACTCTGACTCAATGTACACAATGAGAAATACTTACTCCACATAGAATAAGAATCACAACTCCGCAACTTAGATCCACATGATACTTTACCACTCTCAATGATCTTACCAAAATTTCCTCCCATGACTTCTGGAGCTGCTTGGAGTACTGTCTGCTCACAATCAATAATAACACTACTAAGCTGGGTCACATCCTCACAGACACTTGAAGAGGGAGGCTCAATGGGTCTCCATCTACTCAACAGAAGCTGATCCTCTGGCTGCTTTCCCACACTCTCCAAAACTGGATCTACAGTACAGACTGTCTCCTTGCTTCTCTCTGAAATCTTAGGGTCAGTTCTACTCAATGCACATAAATTAAGGGAATCTGAAACGAGCGGGCAAGTAACAGGTAGTTTGACCTCCTCCCCTATTATATCACCTTGACTAGGGTGAGGCGGGGCCTCTACAACAGACTTACTCTCGCCAACTGATTCTAAACTTGGAGTGAGCGGGAATACTTCTGCCAACCCGACATCTGGTCCTAAACCATTCACTTGGCTGGAATACAATAGAGTCGTGGCTTTTAAGTTTCTCTCAACTCCTGGCACAACGTTCGTAGTGAGCGGGCAAGACAATGGTACATGGACATCCTTTCCCAATTTATTGGAATAAAGCAGAGTCATAGTATCAGGCTTACTCTCAACAACTAAATCGGCCACACAGGAATCTGGAACAACCACATCCCACTTCTCCACTGAAGGGGTACTGGTTACTGGAACAATTGCTTGAGTAACAACAGCAGAACTGACAACTGGATTTATATTAGTACTGACATCAGCACAGGTAGACTGGTCAAAACCATCTTCTACAACAGGTTGTTCATTCATAGAACTAACTTCAGCACAGGCAGAATAAACATGGTCTGCAACTGGCTGTTTACACAAACGGGGATCATTCTCACCCACAACATGATTTATGGCCACATCATTACCCAATATAACATCCACACCTGGGATGGGCAACTGTGTACTAACACCCACAGTGCATAAACTTGGTGTAATGGTGGATCTGAAATTAATGTCTATTAGAGGTACAGTTTTACATCCTGCAACACTCTGAAGAACAACAAACTTTCCAGTCTCTCTCTTTTCAACATCAGAAAGAATACTGGATGAAATTATGGTTTGGGAAGCACCTGTATCACGAAGAATAACCACTGGCTTCCACTTCCCATTAATACACAAAACTTCACCTGAAGACATATATGGTGAATACTGTTTCACCCAATTGGGGTTTACAGTTACATGTTTATTAGTAAGTTTATTTTGCACACCTCTGCAATAAATGAGACCAGTTGGTCGTAACTCAGGGTGCAATATAAAACATGAATTAATTCCATGGCCTTTTCTCTTACAATGGGAACAAGACCTTACAGTGGACACACTGGTAGAACCAACTGTAGGTTTAGAAATAACCTTATTATTATTTGACATTCCTGACAATGAAGTAGCAGGGTTAGGTTTTGTAAGAGAAGAGCTCATGGGAGTAACTGGAGCACTAGGACGGGATGGATTCTGATAAGGAGTTCGGGGAGCATTATAATTTACTCTACGACTAGACTTAGGTGAAGTGGCCGTAAACTGGGCCTTAGTCAACAACTCATGCTCATCCGCGAGCTTTGACAGCTCATAAATGTCTGTTACATTCTTTTGTTCTGCCATAAAAGTAGACAACTGGTCTGGGAGACATGACAATACTTCTTCCATTATAAGAAGATTCTTTAGAGCATCAAAGTCAGTGACTGAAAGTGACTTTAACCATCTGTTGCAAAAATTCGTCTTCTGACGAGTAAAGTCTGCTATTGTCTGATCACTTATCCTCCTTAGGTTCCTAAACTTTTGCCTGTGTGCCTCTGGATTTATTTGGTATGCATTTAAGATGCTTTTCTTTACAAATTCGTAATCAAAGCTATGAGCGTCAGGTAGGGATGTAAAAACCTCCTGACTACGCCCCTTAAATTGAGACTGCATAATGGCTACCCACTGATCCATTGGCCAGTTCATACTGATGGCAATTTTATAAAAATGGGCAAAAAAAACCTCAGGATCCTCCTCATTGAACTTGGGTAACTCTATATACTTATTCATCCTTATGGGATTATTATCACTATTTATTGAAACATTACTAGTATTTCCATGCCCAGCTGCCATACGCTGTGATTCAAGCCTGAAGTTAGTGTCAGCCATTTGTTGTTGAATCTCTAATTGCCTAGTTTGTTCCTTTTGAGCTTCAAGTTCTAATATTCTCTGTTCTTTTTGAGCTTCAAGCTCTAATTGGCGAGCTTCTAACTCAAGACGCTTTAACGTCATCTGATCACTCGACTCCTCTCTTAACTCCTCTAGAATTTCTTCCTCTAACTCCCCATTCTCAACAAAATGTGTCACAATGACTTTCAATATTTGGGCTTTAACCATTGTATTGTTGGCGGTCAAATCCAAATGATTTGCCATTTGTATTAACTCAGTCTTTTTAAGGCTCTTAATCCCTTCCAAGTCTGGGTGAGCCACCAACGCTGCAACTTTCTCCTCCATCGTTACTAACACTTGGCACTTGATTCACAACAATAATTAAAACAATGGCACTGCACTACACTTCACTGTAAAATTGTCACCACACTGAAAATTCGCTTGGCCTCACTGCACAAACAAAATATATAGGATGACTTACCTCAAAATCGTGAAACGTTGTTACTTGACACACAGGAAGGCTTGCTTGGCACATGGAATAGTTCTTAAGAAACACACAGACACTTAACACACTGGTACCTAGGAAGGCAAGGTTAGATTAGCATAGTTAAGGTTAAGTGGGAACAATATTTCCCGGCACAGGCCCCCATAACTCTTGTTACCTATCGTTCGTTACGGCTCGTGACCCTACAGCAGCCAAGCTTTAATTACGTCTAGGGATACGAGAAAACTGCTGTTCTCAAAAGCGGGTCACCAGTATAACCCCATGAATGATAACAGGCTATGACTTAAAAGTATTTCTCCCTTAGGACTGAAGAATTATACATATAACTTATAATATATATATTCAAAACAGTATAATATAAAAACACAGATGGTAAAGTTAACTTATACAACAAACCAAAAGTATTGTCATCTCACTTAATATAATATAATAAAATATGGCACAACAAGAGGTAAACAGACTTATCTCCCACATGTTATTCCTTCGAGTCCCGTTCAGCCACTGAACTCTCGCTCTGTCGCTACCCAAATCCTCACCTCCTCTGCCTCATCCAGGATGAGGGATGGAAACTAAGGACTTTTTAATATTTAAAACTAATTGAACAACCACTTGTTCTCAAAACACATAAGACTGCAAATTACATATAATAGTTACTTACAAAATATATAAGTACAATGCCACCGGCTTAATTGCAGAAAATAAACAATTACCTAAACTAAATAAAAGTGACATCTGGAACTCCCAACTGAACAGGTCCAGCTTCCCGAATTTAACAGGTATTAGACGTGTGCAAAGCAACCGCGCTCCTGTCTCCACTGACGCTGCCACACCACACGATAATTTACAAAAACACAATGTGTGTACATATACAGGCAATGATATAATGGAACAAAACAAGTTATTTTAAATTTATATATGTATTCTGCTAGGAGTACGTAACAGTGGTCAGTCATACGATAATGCCTCAAATATGTCTGGACTATATACTGGATTCCAAACACGGATTCCTCAACTAAGTGAGTATGTCATCTATGTCTCCCGTGCTGGACACAGCCTGAACTTGGTGAGAGTAAAAGCAGCAGAGTGGTGTCTACTGTGACGGTGTTCCCCCCCTTATATTTCTCCCACGCCTGCTGTAAGAGTCATGTCCACTTTACCCGAGCGTTCTCTACGTCGCAGGCATCAGTTTGATATATGTGGGAGAGTGTAGTGTTCTCGAGGTGCCGAGAAATTTGTAAAAGAAGAGTATTTTCGGCTGTGGTTTAGGCCCTTTAGGAAGCCAATATGGCGCTGGCTACTCTGTTTTGCCGCCAAAACTGTGTGACGTCAGTGGCACCAGATTGGTCACCGACAGCTATGTGGCACAGGGAGCCAATGAAAACTTCCCATGGCGAATATGACGTCACGAAGGAAGGGGGTCCGGTCAGAGCGCCACGGCAGCGCCATCAGTCTGACACGACACGTCAAGGTGGTCGGATGTGTGAAGATTGATCCTGTCAATCTGACAGTAACACGCCACTCCCGTGGATCTTACGCGTCACCCGTAGTCTGCAAATACGCCAGAGGTCTTCCTTCATTCCATGTGTGGACCGAAGAGGGAATTGACGGAATATTGAGCATCAAGTGCTCCAGGATCGGGTGGTGTGCAGGTGGAGTCTAGGCAGTATCGTCTGGGACGTCTGATAGCTTCACAGTGACGACGTAGCGGCTGGGCCAATCCACTGGGAAGCAGTGAAGAAGACACTAATCGGGAATCCGAACGACTGCAGCCGAGATGTTGGCAGGCAGCCGTAGCTGGGAGGAGAAGTTGACGGCCAGGAGACCGACTCCAACCCTACAAGAAGTCGTGGAGGAGCACGGACCTGCAGTGGAAAGGCACGGAGACGACGCGTTTATGGTTGGACGTTGATTGAGTTCCTGGAGGACACGACAGGGTGTGTGTGGGGGCGTTCCCTACACGAGGCAGGAGCCTGGACCAGGAGCTACAACTCAACTCTCACCGGAGGATAGGTGGAAGTAGGTGATTCTAGTTTCCCTCCCAATTCCCCTTTAGTCAGCTATATTATTTAGCCAGAGTATTTTGTATGTCGTGAGCAAGGCTCACCTATGTCACAGGAAGGCACAAGTGTGCAGTGGGGCTACATAGAGTCCTCACGATATTTATGATTATTATTGGTGTGTGCAGGCACCCGGAGTAATTGATGAATTTACTGTGTTGATAATGTCTTTCATGAGACTTTAATATGATCAGTTATTGAGAGAGTATATATATATATAAATATACCAGTATTTGGTGTTAGGCTAAGTGCCCAGTAACTACATCATTACTATTGTTAATGTCTATGATTTATCTATATATGTATATGTATATGTAGGTGAGATGAATAATATTTCCATGTGTGAAGTGATTAATTGTGTTATCGCCTACGAGAGGAATTACTGAATCTAAGAACAATACCGTGGTTAAGTGCATCCATTGTAATTATTATTAAGTACAGTGCATTACTCTAGTACAGTGAAATATCACGTTAAGTGCTGTAGGAATGAGTTATTGAACTTGAGATCAGTGTGGTGATTCATTGCGTTCTATTTGCCATTATAGAAGTATTGTGTTGATGACAAATATAGTGACTCATGCGAATTTAAAGAAACAGGCGCCTCACGCCAGGCAAACAAATAAATGAACATTTGCGTGGTGGGAGTCGCCCAGCTGATTTTGACAGTGACGTGAGGGGGAGCATTGCCAGCTTGGCGAGTTCATGATTATTTTGTGAGAACGAGCGACTTCCTCATGAAACAATGTTTGCTTATTGATATAATCTTGTGATGTCTTGAGTTTTAAGTAAAATACAAAATACCTTGGTGTTTATATCATCCCCTCCATATTTCTTGTGGCTATATAATACCTGAAAGGAAATAGAGTGATAGAAATAAATACCTGCCTGATATCAGATCTATTGAGTGTGTTCTTGCCACTGCTACCACAATTCAACAAAACCACTGACGTGTTACTGGACACCGGAAACACCAGTTGGCGACGTTGTGGTTAGTAGTAGAGCCCATGCTGGGGCGGGCACACAGCAGTTAAGAGAACAAGCTGTGTTCCCACTCTTTCTCGTTCAGAGGCCGGTTGGGATTGACTGGGATACTCTCGTGGCGTACAGTGGCGCCGCGAGGATAGAGTGAAGACCCGCAGGGCTACGGTGAGTGACCTTGAGTATACTGTTACTCGCCCCTCTTATGATGGTGAACCCCGACATTGGCGACCTTGCCAGGATCACGATCAAGATAAAGGTTGCAGTTGTGGTACTTTGCAGTGGTATTGGGTATCAGGTACAGGTTATCACTCATAGCACAAGATGGAGGATGATAAAGTAACAAGGTTCATTGACACTAGAGATGAGCAGGTGCTGGAGGAGTGTACCAAGGCACAGTTACAGTCAATAGCAGACCATTTTGGGATAAAGCTGAGATCTTCCAAAGTGGGAGAGAGAAGACTGGAGATCATGGTACAGCTCAGAGCACGAGATGAAGCTTTGGGGGAGGAACGGCCCCAAACACCTGCCAGTATGGGAGAACACCTGAGCATAGGTGGGAGCAGCAGAGGATCCAGCGGCAGCAGGCACAGCGTTAAGCTGGAGATAATGAAGCTGCAGCTGGAAGCACAGCTGAAGCGAGAAGAGCGAGAGGCACAGCAGCGCAAAGAAGAGTGAGAAGCAGAGGCACAGCAGCGTAAAGAAGAGCGAGAAGCACAGCTGCGCAGGGAAGAACAAGAGCGAGAAGCACAGCTGAAGCGGGAAGTGCAACTGAAGGGTGAGGAACAAGAGCGAGAAGCACAGCTGAAGCGGGAAGAGCGGGAAGCGCAACTGAAGCGGGAAGAGCGGGAAGCACAGCTGAGGAGAAAAGAAGCACAACTGAAGCGTGAGGAACAAGAGCGAGAAGCACAGCTGAGGAGAGAAGAAACACAGCTAAAGCGAGAGGAGCGCGAGCTAGAAGCTAGGCTGAAACAGCAGGAGATAGAAGCTAACAAGGATGTGGAGCTGAAGCGAGCTAAGCTAGGGCTAGCTCCACCTGCTCTGCCACAGGGCCATTTGGTCACTACTTGGTCCGGGAGACATCTCCCGTCACGCAGGGTGCAGTTGCGCCTCCACAGATCTCCAGTATCATCTTTTGATACTGGTAATGGCTCGAAAGGGCCACCACTTACGGGCTATTCATGCCCGTGCCACCTCTTGGGTGGCTTAATCTTCATCAATCAATCAATCAATCCGCCACAGCAGGAAGACCGCCGAGTGAGGGAGCGAGATTTGCGGGTCTTTGTACCAAACGAAGCTGAAGGTTTCTTCGACCACTTCGAAAGGGTTGCTACTTTGAAGAGGTGGCCGAGGGCGGAGTGGGTGGAGCTGGTTCAGGGTAGGCTCACCGTTGAAGCTCATGAAGCCTACAATATGCTCGACCTCCAAGAGTGCACCAACTACGATGCTGTAAAGAGAGCTGTGCTCCATTCTTTCAAGCTCACGCCGGAATGTTACAGGAAGAGATTCAGGGAATGTACCCGTTCGCCAGGAAAATCTTATGCGGAGACGGCGAGGGACATGGAGAGGAAGTTCCTTAAGTGGCTGGAGTCTGAAGGAGCGAAGTCGGCTGAGGATGTCAAGAGGCTTATGGTCATGGAGTAGTTTATGTCCATGCTCTCTCCTGAGATTAGGGTGAGAGGAAAGGAGGCGGACATAAAGGACCTGAGGGTCGCAGCCGACAGAGCTGACATGCTGGAAGAAGCCTTACGCCCGCGCAGAGAGGGACAGCACTGACCGCCCGTATACTCCGGAAATGGTAGAAATTATAGGAGGACGGACGGATGGAGGACAGGGGCGAATTCTCCCAAGTCCCACCTCTCGAGTGGGGACAACAGAGGATCGAAGAGTGCTGTGGAGCCGGTAAAGAAGTCCCAAGCTGAGAGCTCAGGAGCTGTTGCTGCGACGAAGGAGTCGACGGATGGTGCGAAGAAGACACACGGAGCGATGGCCTCTAGAGGCGGTGCCAGGGCGAGCGGTGGTGGATGGTCTCCGACGAGGAAGATCCGCTGCTACAACTGCGGAGTATTCGGACACGTCGCGCGGGACTGCAGTCGCCCTAAGCAGCGAGGGAACGTTACTTTCGTGAGGGTCGAGGACCAGATGGCCGAGAGGGTGCGGGATGAACCCGTACTGAGTGGGGAGAAAAGAGTTCACCCATTCGTGTGTGAGGGAACCGTAAGGATGGGGGACGCAGACCCCCATCCCGGTGAAGATATTAAGAGACACTGGGGCAGATTTTACCCTGGTGAGTGAAACCCTGCTCACCGAGGGTTACGAGAGTACCAGTGTGGGGGTGGCAAGTGTGACCACTGTGGGAGGCCCAGTGAGGATGCCCCTACACCAGGTGACTCTGAATTCTGATTATGGCTGCCAGACCCTTGTGGTGGGGGTCTGTGCATCAATGCCCAAGATGGAGGCACAAGTCATCTTGGGAAATGACGCATGTGGAGGATATGTCCTCCCGAATCTCGTGAAGGGCGAGGAGTGCTTAGAGCACTATAAGGAGACGGGTGGAGTGTTAGACGCCTGTGGGGACGAGAAAGGAATCGCCACGGTGGCGTTCCCGGTTTGTGCTGTGATGTCGAGGCAGCGCGAAGGACACAGAGGGTGTGGATCTGATGGGGCTGAAGAGACGTCCGACAGCCTGGGAATCGATCACCTCTTCATGGGACCCGGAGAACGAGCGGAGGGCGAAGGCAGCCCGAATGGTGAGTTACAGGTGACCCTCACCAGTTCTCTAGGGGTAGACCGCACTCGTCTTGGAGAGTTGCAGCAGATAGAGTTCCCCGAATTAATTCGTGAGGCCAAAGGAGGACGTGTGGGTCCTGAGAGGGCCACTCATTTTTACATACGGAATGGCATGCTGATGAGACAGTGGAGGCCTGTGAGGATGGAGGCCGGAGAAGAGTCTCTAGGTACGAGGCACCAGGTAGTGTTGCCGGCCCAGTGCAGAGCGGCAGTGTTGGACCTATCGCACTCTGTGGACTCTGCAGGTCACCTGGGGGTGACCAAGACGCTGCGAAAGATCAGGGATCATTTCTACTGGCCAGGTATGGACGCCGATGTGAGGCGTTATTGTAAGACGTGCTTACCGTGCCAGAGGGCAGGGAAGAGCCAACCCGCGATACCGAAGGCCCCGTTGGTCCCTGTTCCTGCGTTTGGGCCTGCATTCGAGCGTCTGTTGGTCGACGGGGTGGGTCCGTTGCCACGGACGAAACGAGGGAATACCTACCTGATGACGATCATGTGTGCGTCCACCAGATTTCCAGAAGCCGTCCCGATGCGACTTTTGACGTCGAGAGGAGTAGCCGGGCAACTACAACGATTTTTCTCTTGGGTGGGGATGCCCAGAGAAATTCAGACAGACTGTGGAAGTATATTCTAGTCTAAGTGGTTCCGACAGACGGTGACAAGTTGGGGAGTGACTCAGATTCGGTCGTCGCCCTACCGACCGCAGTCACAAGGGGCGATCGAAAGGTTTCACTCCACGTTGAAGACCGTTCTGAGAGTGTTCTGCGCAGAACAGGGGGCTGAGTGGGATGAGGCAGTATACCCCGCGTTGTTTGCCATACGTAACGCGGTGGTAGAATCGTTAGGTTTCTCGCCTTTCCAGCTGGTGTATGGACACGAGGTGCGAAGTCCTCTGTCCATGCTGAAGGAACAATGGACACCGGGAGTGACCGTGGGAACGGTCAATGAATATGTTCAAAAGTTCGAGGAGCGTCTCACTCTAGCAATGGAACTAGCTGGGAAACATCTGAAGGAGGCGCAGCGTAAGATGTCGGAATGGTACGACAAGAGAGCTACGCCGAGGGAGTTCCAGGTTGGGTCCCAGGTGATGGTATTGCTGCCGGGTAAGAGTAGAGTGACCGAGTCGCGGTTCGAGGGACCATACCAGGTGCTATGGCGGTTGGGTCCTGTATCGTATGAAATCGGGAAGCCGGATAGACCCCGCAAAAAACAGGTGTGTCATGTAGACCGCCTGAAGCCTTTCTTCCCTGAGGAAGGAGGAGCCGCCGTGCAGGACGGGACTGTGACCCGAGACCCCTAGCAGAAGACGATTTTGTGCATGCAGGTGGACCAGGAACTTCCAGAGGAGGAAGGAAAGTGGTCCAGGGCGGACGGCACCCGTCTCACCAATACGGAGAGTCTGGCGAAGATCGAGGACAAGCTACTACACCTGGAAGGGCAACAGAGCGCGGACCTGACGAACCTACTGAGGGAGAATGCCTCTCTCTTTACCGATGTGCCCCGACGACACAAGAGTGTAACGCACGAGGTGGAGGTGAGGGACGCCAGGCACGTCAAGCAGAGCGCGTATAGGGTGAGCCCGGAGAAGCGAGAGCTGATGAGGAAGGAGGTGGAGTATCTCCTTGAGAACGACCTTGCGGAGCCCAGTAAAAGTGAGTGGAGTTCCCCATGCTTGTTAGTGAAGAAAAGCGATGGTATCTTCCGCTTTTGTACAGACTACAGAAAGGTGAACTCCATCACTGTGGCAGATTCTCACCCCATGCCAAGAGTGAGCGATTGCATCGACCAGGTTGGCAGTACAAGGTACGTATCCAAGGTCGATCTGCTCATGGGGTACTACCAGATCTCTTTGACTCCTGAGGCCAGGAAAATATCAGCTTTCGCAACTCCTGACGGGCTGTACCAATACAAGGTGTTACCCTTTGGAATGAAAAACAGCGATAGCTGTTTCCAGCGCATGATGAATGAGTTGCTAAGGGGGGCCGAAGGCTGCACAGTATACATTGATGGCATCGTCGTGTACGCCGACGATTGGAAGACGCACCTGGAGAGACTCAAGGAATTGTTTAGAAGGCTAGAGGAGGCTAACTTGACTGTGAATTTAGCAAAGAGCGAGTTTGGGAAGGCCCACTTGGAGTACCTAGGCTTTGTCATCGGCCAAGGAGAAGTAACCCCTGTAGATCACAAAGTGTCAGCCATTAAAGAATACCCCGTGCCCAGAACGCGTAAAGAGTTGTTAAGGTATCTCGGGATGATAGGATACTATCGTGGGTTCTGCAGGAATTTTTCCACGGTAGCGCATCCCCTGACCGAGCTACTCTCCAAGAATGTGCGATGGAGATGGGGAGAGGCCTGCCAAGAGTCTTTTGAGAAGACCAAGAAACTGTTGACGGAGGCCCCGGTATTAATATCCCCAGATTTCTCAGCCAGATTCATCTTGTACATGGACGCCAGCGACGTTGGGATTGGGGCCATGTTGGCTCAAGAGAGAAGTGAGATACATAGGCCGGTAGCTTTCTACTCTAAGAAGTTTGTGAAATATCAGCGGGCCTATAGTACCGTTGAGAAAGAGGCATTGGCGCTAGTTATGGCCCTGAAGCACTTCGATGTGTACGTGGAAGGAGGGGTGAGACCTGTTCTGGTGTTCACAGATCACAACCCTCTAACCTTTTTGTACAAAATGAGGAACTCCAACCAACGTCTGACGAGGTGGGCGTTACTACTGCAGGAGTACCGGCTGGACATCAAGCACATCAAGGGGAAGGACAACGTGGTTGCGGATGCCCTGTCCCATATACACTAATTAGACATGACTCTTATTTTAAGGGGAGGGGTATGTGACGGTGTTCCCCCCCTTATATTTCTCCCACGCCTGCTGTAAGAGTCATGTCCACTTTACCCGAGCGTTCTCTACGTCGCAGGCATCAGTTTGATATATGTGGGAGAGTGTAGTGTTCTCGAGGTGCCGAGAAATTTGTAAAAGAAGAGTATTTTGGGCTGTGGTTTAGGCCCTTTAGGAAGCCAATATGGCGCTGGCTACTCTGTTTTGCCGCCAAAACTGTGTGACGTCAGTGGCACCAGATTGGTCACCGACAGCGATGTGGCACAGGGAGCCAATGAAAACTTCCCATGGCGAATATGACGTCACGAAGGAAGGGGGGTCCGGTCAGAGCGCCACGGCAGCGCCATCAGTCTGACACGACACGTCAAGGTGGTCGGATGTGTGAAGATTGATCCTGTCAATCTGACAGTAACACGCCACTCCCGTGGATCTTACGCGTCACCTGTAGTCTGCAAGTACGCCAGAGGTCTTCCTTCATTCCATGTGTGGACCGAAGAGGGAATTGACGGAATATTGAGCATCAAGTGCTCCAGGATCGGGTGGTGTGCAGGTGGAGTCTAGGCAGTATCGTCTGGGACGTCTAATAGCTTCACAGTGACGGCGTAGCGGCTGGGCCAATCCACTGGGAAGCAGTGAAGAAGACACTAATCGGGAATCCGAACGACTGCAGCCGAGACGTAGGCAGGCAGCCATAGCTGGGAGGAGAAGTTGATGGCCAGGAGACCGACTCCAACCCTACAAGAAGTCGTGGAGGAGCACGGACCTGCAGTGGAAAGGCACGGAGACGACGCGTTTATGGTGGGACGTTGATTGAGTTCCTGGAGGACACGACAGGGTGTGTGTGGGGGCGTTCCCTACACGAGGCAGGAGCCTGGACCAGGAGCTACAACTCAACTCTCACCGGAGGATAGGTGGAAGTAGGTGATTCTAGTTTCCCTTCCAATTCCCCTTTAGTCAGCTATATTATTTAGCCAGAGTATTTTGTATGTCGTGAGCAAGGCTCACCTATGTCACAGTAAGGCACAAGTGTGCAGTGGGGCTACATAGAGTCTTCACGATATTTATGATTATTATTGGTGTGTGCAGGCACCCAGAGTAATTGATGAATTTACTGTGTTGATAATGTCTTTCATGAGACTTTAATATGATCAGTTATTGAGAGAGTATATATATATAAATATACCAGTATTTGGTGTTAGGCTAAGTGCCCAGTAACTACATCATTACTATTGTTAATGTCTATGATTTATCTATATATGTATATGTATATGTAGGTGAGATGAATAATATTTCCATGTGTGAAGTGATTAATTGTGTTATCGCCTACGAGAGGAATTACTGAATCTAAGAACAGTACCGTGGTTAAGTGCATCCATTGTAATTATTATTAAGTACAGTGCATTACTCTAGTACAGTGAAATATCACGTTGTGTGCTGTAGGAATGAGTTATTGAACTTGAGATCAGTGTGGTGATTCATTGCGTTCTATTTGCCATTATAGAAGTATTGTGTTGATGACAAATATAGTGACTCATGCGAATTTAAAGAAACAGGCGCCTCACGCCAGGCAAACAAATAAACGAACATTCGCGCGGTGGGAGTCGCCCAGCTGATTTTGACATTGACGTGAGGGTATTCGTTTGCCTTGTTCGGGTAGAAGGTAGACACAGTAGTCGCTTCTGTATACATTTATTGACCGAGACAGCAAGGTATATATCTGCCTAGCCGAGGTCCTTCTACTCTGAGTCTGTGAGGATAACTGAGGCTGCTGGGAGCATGGCTTGATGCTCCTCTGTCTGGCATGACGTCAGAGGCCTACTTGCCTGTGATTGGTTACATTTCAACTGACAGAATTTGAGTATAACACCGCTCGGACACGCTACCAAGTCGACGTCCCTTGTCGACAAGCTCTGGCTAGCTATATAGTTACAATGATACTGAAAGGACCTCGGTGGCATTTTGTGCGTAATACTAACAACTCGGCATATATGCACCAAAAAAAAAATTCATCATAATAGGTGAAAATCATGGTAACAATGCTTTGATTAAACCAGAGTATTAAGAACATGTGTATGTCTACTGATCAGATATGAACAATACAACTCAAGGTATTGCCTAAACAAAATTATTAACATGTGTCAATGGCATGTGCTTGAAAACCATACAAAATTAAACAATTATTGCATTAATGGAACAAAGTTCTGACCTAACAACCACAATTGAATTTCAAGATAGATTATGATTTTCTTTTTTTTCTCATTTTTTTTTTTTTTTTTTTTTCTCTGAAATATACAATATATTTACAAGACCAATGTACAATATATTTAATGTGCAATATATTTACAAGCTATATACAAGACCTGGAACAAGAAGACTAACATCTGCGTGATAGCACTCAGGATTCACTGGCCTCAATGTGGTTGCTAGAACAATAATAACTCTTATGACAAGCACTGTAAAAATACAAATGGTGGTAGACTTAACAATGGCATCTAATTTATAACAAAATAAAGTTGAGAAAAACTATACATTATATATAATGGTAATAATAAGACACATGTGGTAGAAATACTGCAAATGCCTTTTTTTTTTTCAAAACAAACAGAATAACTGCAGAGTGCATTCAATTATAAATTCTGCGGATATCTACACCTAGCTCATCCAGAGCACTATATAACTCTGGCTCTGACTGAAGGTCCGGAACAGATGAAACTTCATGTGACAAACTATCATCTTGAGAGATATCCTCGTTAACATCTAGCCAATGGACATGTGGTGAGTGCACGGTTGAAACGAGAGGTCTAGATCTAAGATTATAATTTCTAGTATGGGGTTGCTGAACATCCAGTGGTCTGTCAACCACAGAAGGTGGTGTCCGAGTAGGAGTATCTGTCTGGGTAAGTTCATTGTCATCTTCCTCATCAGTCTCGTCAACAGTCATTTTAGCTAACTTCATGTGGTCTAAATGTTCATTTATATACTCTCCTGTTAACAAGTTCTTAAGTCTGTATTTGTTACCTTTGATAAGCTCGGTTACCTTATATGGACCCAAAAATTTCTTAGTTAACTTGTACATAGGACCAGACCTGTGTTGGTTAAGTATCATTACTACAGATCCAATAGTTATTTTATTGGGTTTAGCTCGTGCATTCCTTGCTAGAGTGAACTCGGCTGTTGCTTTGGACAGTTGTTCTCGTATTTTCTTGAATACTAGTTGCATTTGTCTACGCTTCACTTGAACAAAATCATCTACGTTATATAAGGGAGTAGGAGGTACGTTAATCAATTCATTAGGGAGGATCTTATCTATACCATAAAGAATAGCGTGAGGTGTGTCACCAGTAGAAACATTAATTGAAGAATTTATAGCACACTGAATTAAGGGTATAAAATCATCCCAATTGTTGTTATCAAAATTCAACGTGACTCTCAAGGCATCTAACACTTTCCTGTTAGTACGTTCAGCTAGTCCATTACTTGCCGGATTATAAGGCATGATGCTACATTTTTTGATGTTATATAAATCACACAAGCTAGTTAGAATACTATTACTGAATTCTGGACCATTATCTGAAAGGATTACTTTAGGCATACTATATCTACAAATTATTTGGTCATGGAATGCGCTGGCTATGGTTTCTGCTGTTTTGTTCGGGATAGGAACTAGTTCGCAAAACCGTGAAAAATTATCGACCAATACAAGCAAATGTTTGTTCCCTTTCTCTGTTTCCGCAAAATTTGTCAATAAATCCATCGATATTCGTTCCCAAGGAGCTTTAGTTGCTGGGTACACCTGAATTGGATTAGGTCCTGAAACATGTCCCTTGTGCTGTAAATAAGTTAAACATCTGTCAACATAATGAGCAATCTCCTTAGCCATTTTTGGCCAAAAATATTTCAATCGACCTTGTTGGAGTGTACGATCCTTTCCTGGATGTGCACTTGCAGGAGCATCATGGATAATTTTTAACACAGTTGGTACCAAGACAGCTGGAACAACTAACTGACAACATTTCCTCGGGGCTGTCCCTAGCTTTACTACTCTACACAGTAAATTGTCCAACATAACTAGTTCTTTCAATGGTACTGGCGGTTTATGAATCGGGCGAGTGTCTTGCTTAGTCAAAAATTTAATGACGGGTGCCCATATGGGGTCTTGTCTTTGTTCCGTTTCTACTACTGTAGCATCTAATGCTGGGTAATTTAACTGAATCGCAGCTACGTGTCGAGAAAACGCATCGGCTACAACATTTTGCTTTCCTGGAATATATCCAAATGTGGGATTGAATTCTTGAATTGTGAGCAAATATCTAGCAAACTTTCCAACTGGATTCTTATTTTTGAACAAGGGAATTAATGGTTGGTGATCTGTAAGAACATGAACTGGGTAATTATAAATTGTATCCTTGAAATGTTTAAGTGCCCAGACAACTGCCAAGGCTTCTCGTTCTGTTGCACTATAATTTTTCTCTTCTTTGGATAATGTGCGGCTAGCATAAGCTATTGCGTGATCTCTGTGACCTTCTGTTTGAAGTAATGCAGCACCTAGGCCTATGTCACTAGCATCTGTAACCAACGTAAAAGGTTTAGAAAAATCTGGGTACCTAAGGACAGGTGACGAAATCAAGGCTGATTTGAGTTTTTTGAATGACTGATCCTGGGCCTCTCCCCAAACAAAGGGTTCATCTTTTCTTTGCTACTTGTAAAGTGGAGCGGCTATAATAGAGAATCCAGCAATAAATGAACGATAAAATCCTACAAGACCTGTGAACTGTCTTACGGCTTCTGCGGTACGAGGTGTTGGAAAATCACGGGCAGCAATAATTTTTGATTCATTCAATGTAATACTTGAAGGTGTAACTGTATGACCTAGGAAATTAATCTTTTGCTTTAAAAATGAACATTTTGCAAGCTTTATTTTTAAATTAGCTTCAGCGAGCTTTGCAAGTACTTTCTCAAGGTTCTGGAAATGAGTCTGAACATCTTGCGACATGATTATGAGATCATCAAGGTAAACTAGAAGAGTACTTCCTATCAATCTACGAAATAGATTTGTCATGAGCCGTGAAAAGGTTATTGGACTACTACGCAAACCAAATGGCATTCTTTTGAAATGAAAATGACCATTGGGAGTACTAAAGGCTGTCAATTGTTTACTTTCCTCATCAAGGGGGATTTGCCAGAATCCCTGCAACAAATCTAACATTGAGAATACTTTGTTTCGACCAATACTTTGCAACAAATCATTGAGAACTGGAAGTGGGAAACGATCAGGTATTGTTACTCTGTTAAACTTGCGATAATCGATTACAGGTCTCCAAGTCCCATCTCGCTTTGGTACAAGAATCAATGGAGCGTTCCATGGCGAATTACTTGATTCAATTACATCACTCTGTAACATTTCCTCTACAAGTCTATCTGCTTCTGCTCTCTGAGAATGGGGAAGACGGTAAGTTGGTACATAAATAGGCGTAGTTCCTTGTTCAAGGGGAATTTTATGTGTAATAAGAGGAGTGAGACCTAATTTTTCTCCTGGTAGAGCAACAACAGCTCTATTCTTGTTCAAAATTTTCAAAAGCTGAGCCACAGAGTCAGGAAAATCAGTAGGACTGAGGTGTTGCGCTTGCACCTCTGGCTGAGATCCCTGTTCTCCTGGTGTGAGTGTACAAACAGTATGATCCATGGAGACATCATCCACAACTCGCACCGGTAACGAGTAATGGGCAAAATCTACAACATGGGTACCAGACTGGAGATGGATATCGGCATTACTTGTGTTTGCGATAAATAATGTGACAGTACCATCCTGCACTGTGTGCCAGGAGGGTTCAACAAATGTACCATTCACTTTACATGTTTCACTTTCCGCAATCACATCCGACAACTCAGACACTCCCTGAACCTTAACTCTTATTCTGGTGAGAGAATGAGGGTGTAGCACAGTGTCAGTAGCCATGGAACCACTGACTTCAGAGATGGAAGCTGCCAGGCGAGCGAGACAACGAGAATCCGTTAGGGCGTCCCCTTCCAGAAAGTCCCGATACTCATTCTCCTTAACAACTGCACAACTACTATGCTTCAATCGAGTGCCTGTTTTCTCGGGTATGCTACCACGACAATGATCTGACAACCCTACGCTAGCAAGGCGGGTGTCAACAAAATTAACGTAATCTGATTGAAGGTTGAACTCGTGGCCCTGTCGATACATGCTACACAAGGGTATGACATGGTCTTTGATACTTATGTTCCAACGATGGGGAAACAATGCAATATTTTCATCAATCATGGTGTACAGACCTAAGAGAATGTCTCCAGGAAAATGAATAATGTCAACAACTAAACATGTTATAGACAATGTGACATCATTGAACTTGAGTGGGAGGTCAATTTCACCCTGAACTTTTACTTTATTTCCTGAAATACCACTTAGAAAAGGTATGTGTGACTGTTTTAAAATAGTAGGGTGCTTACTCTCAATGTCTCTAAGAGCTGAGGGCTTGACAATATTAATTTTTGCACCTGAGTCAAGAAAAACTTTTAAAACTCTACCATGTACAATGGCTGAGACAAGGGGGCCATCACTTGAGACTGGACAAGTTACTATTTTTGACTTATGTTGTCTGGGATATCTGTGTCTTGTTTGTGTCAAATTTACTGTGGATCCGTCAACATCTACAACTGGTCTAGAGTCAGTGTCCTCCTCTGTCAAGTGTCCAAATCTATTTTGGGTAGCTACTGAATACACAGGGAGGGCACTAGGATTGGCTAGCTTGAATTGGTTAGCGGATGGCCTTGGGGGTTTCCCGACGACATGGAGTGAACATTCTGAGCTCCAGCATTCTGTGACTGAGCATTATAATTTGAAGTTGCATTATAGCTGGGCTGGGAGTTGTAATTACGAGAGTTCTGATATTGTCTTGGACGCTGTGAGCCTCGCCAAGACTGACCATGGGAGTTACGAGGTGGAGATGTCCTTTGCCTAGCTCTACAATCCGCAGTGTGGTGACCAACTTGTTTATGGTACGTGGAATATGGAAGCCTAGAATGATTAGATTGACGAGGGGGCCGAGAGAATTGTCTAGGAGGTGATGATCTAGGGGCGGACCAACAGTCTCTTGCAAGGTGGTTACTCTTACCACAATGCCAACATGAGGGAGTGGATGGTTGTGGACTATGGCGTTTCGGCAATTTATGAGGCGGCGAATTTGACTGGGGGCTACGAGCATGGGTACGCTTCTGCGACCAAGAGTTTTGAGAATTTGTGGGAGGATGCTGAGAGCTTGTAACTACATTTACAGCATCAGAGGGTGGCAACAGTTGAGCACTTCGGGGAGCTAGTTTATCTGCGGCATTGTTAATAGCCTCAAATACTTCACCAATTTCATGTTTAACACCAAAATTTTGTTGCTCAACGATTGGTTTTGTATGCTCGGGGGCAAAATGCATTAAAGTACCAAATGCTATCATTTTGGCCATAGCCTCAGGGGACAGATTATTGTCTTTATCTAACCAAGTCGAATTATTCATAGCAGACACTAAGGCATAAAGATACTGATCGAGACGGCTAGTAAACGCATTAAACGATTCACCAGGCTGCATAGTGGCATTGGCAATTTTCTTGACTAACCTATACGGGTCGAGGTCTCCTTTATTAACAAAGCGACGGCGAAAGAAATCCTTAAATTCAGGCCAAGACTGGAGGCTAACAATGGCTTTCTCATCAATAACAAAACGTGCATCACCTTTGGTTGTGTCCACGGCTGACCGTGCAATTGCTAAGTATTCGGCATCAGTAGGCTTAGAAAAACGTGCAACTGTTTTCGCTTCAACCTTACTAAACCATGATTCTAATAAACGCGATTCCCCAGCAAAAAGAGGAATAGCCATTTCCTGAGCTGATCTCTGGCCATTGGGACGAGCAACTGTTCCCATTGATTCTGAAGGGGTTTCAACAGTGGTAGGCATTGTCACAGCCGTGGAAGTAATATTTGAACGCAGATTATAATTAAGTGCACCTGGCATCAGAAATAGTATACACAAAAATAAACACACAAAAAAATATCAACTTGGCTAAAGTAAAAAAAAAAATGGCAGAAATAAAATTATTAAATTGGGCTAGGCAAGAAAATAATTAAGAACAAGCAATTGTAAACTAAATTTAGCAATCTTTCATTAAAAAAATTACTGGAATTAGATGTATGTAAATTAATTAAACCAGACTAAGCACAGCAATTGAGAATATAAAAACTGGAAGTGCAATTGCAAAATTTCATTAAAAAGATTCAACACAACAAGTGGCAATGCAAGAAATATGTATGTAGCACATAAACTGGACACAGGAATGTATATAACTATGGTAAAAAAATTATAATATGCAATGTTAAAGGAATAAATTTCAATTTTAGGCCTGGAGGAATTAAAAAAAAAATTATATTGCACAAATCCTTAACTGCTACTAAAACAAGGATTTCTTACTTCACTGGAATTTGAATTTACCAATAACACTCTAGGAGAACAATTAAAATTCAATGAAATTACTGTAAGAAGCAGGAATGTTGAAATCACACAAGAAAACTGTGGGGAATGGAGTACTGAACCAGCTCCAATATTTAACAAGTCACTGAATGGTTAATTCACAGGATATTATGGGAATTATTACATAAGTCACGTTTTAGAACTTGGCACATTGTTCTCAACTAACAATTACTTATCTCAGGGTTGCAATTCATGAGAATCACCAGTAGCCAAAATTGGAGGAACGTCGTGAAGACCTGAAGAGGCACATGTGAGGTTTGTTTACAAACTGGTGCGATGGCAGCGCTCCTGGCAGCGGTGGCGCGAGAATCAGGGACCCCACACTGTTGACGCTGGAAGCGCGAAGATAAATTCTGACGACGACGATATTGCGACGATGTCGGTGGAGAAACACGATTGGGAGGCAGGAGTTCACACAAAATGATGTAGCAGGGGCTGGTGGCGAGGTGTGAGCTTGAGAGGGAGGCGAGGTGTGTGAGCTTGGGGAGGCTACACTAGTCAAACAATTTCAGTCCACCAAATATTCTCAAGGAACAATACAGCACATACGATGATCAGTTGATAGTTGCGACGATGATTGACCACGATTGCAGTAGCTTGAACACTCACAAAGCTTAGATGCTGTCAGCTTGGGTGGTGGTGATGGTGGTGGGTGTAGGTTCCTACGTGGTGGCGCGAGATTCAAAAATGGCTGGCGCGGAAGCTTCCTTCCTCCTCACTGATGAATTAGCGTTCTCACAGGAAAATATTGACCCTTACTTCTGAAACGTTGGCCTGGAGTAGTGGTTGATTGCAGGACCCCGGTCTGGCACAATATTTGATGCGTGGGTGGCAGGGTGGCGGCTTGTGGAGGTGGCTGATGGCGGTGGCGGCGGTGGTGGCTGTACTGTGACATACACGGCGATGCTGGGTACTTGAATTTTAGTTTCCAGAAAAAAATTTCTGGGTCCCACTGCTGCTACCAGTATTCGTTTGCCTTGTTCGGGTAGAAGGTAGACACAGTAGTCGCTTCTGTATACATTTATTGACCGAGACAGCAAGGTATATATCTGCCTAGCCGAGGTCCTTCTACTCTGAGTCTGTGAGGATAACTGAGGCTGCTGGGAGCATGGCTTGATGCTCCTCTGTCTGGCATGACGTCAGAGGCCTACTTGCCTGTGATTGGTTACATTTCAACTGACAGAATTTGAGTATAACAAGGGGGAGTATTGCCAGCTTGGCGAGTTCATGATTATTTTGTGAGAACGAGCGACTTCCGCATGAAACAGTTGTTTGCTTATTGATATAATCTTGTGATGTCTTGAGTTTTAAGTAAAATACAAAATACCTTGGTGTTTATATCATCCCCTCTATATTTCTTGTGGCTATATAATACCTGAAAGGAAATAGAGTGATAGAAATAAATACCTGCCTGATATCAGATCTATTGAGTGTGTTCTTGCCACTGCTACCACAATTCAACAAAACCACTGACGTGTTACTGGACACCGGAAACACCAGTTGGCGACCTTGTGGTTAGTAGTAGAGCCCATGCCGGGGCGGGCACACAGCAGTTAAGAGAACAAGCTGTGTTCCCACTCTTTCTCGATCAGAGGCCGGTTGGGATTGACTGGGATACTCTCGTGGCGTACAGTGGCACCGCGAGGATAGAGTGAAGACCCGCATGGCTACGGTGAGTGACCTTGAGTATACTGTTACTCGCCCCTCTTATGGTGGTGAACCCCGACACTACAGACTGTCAAATTCTCTGACTTTGTTTAGAGTGTCTATGAATTTTTTGCTGGTTCTACTCATCGCTGGAATATATTGACATCACCTTTAGGAAAATATTATGTAGTCAAGCGTCTGTCTGACAGACGATGGTCAGCACATTTTGATGCTGTTCATGTTCTGTATGGGGGGGGGGTAGTCGAGAAAATAAAACATGGACAAGATTCTCTATCAGCGACAATGAAGAACATGTGAATACAAGGCGAGAGGCAGAATGATTGACCAAAAAAATGGAAAACCCGGAAACAGTCTTTCTCAATTCTTTGGATTAACATCCTAGAAAGAATGAACAAAACAAACAAGGTTCTGCAATCAAAGGATGTTCACATCCTTGTTCATATGAACTCAAAGTCAGGAGTGTGTGTCTAGGTACAGATTACAGTTTTGGGAAAAAACGGGAACGACAACGAAGTGTGCGTCTTAGTAGATATGATGGAACAGCAGAAGAGGTACTTCTCATTAAAATGAAACACTTAAGGTGGAAACTTTCCTCCAAATTCTGGACACTCTAATCTTTGAACTGACAAAACGCGCATAGGCTTATTAACAGATTGGAAATCTGTTTCCATTCTTCTGCGAATTGAAAACTATTGCTTCTGATGCCCTAAAGAAAAATTGTGAACATCTGGCTAATATGTATCACAATAACCTGAATTATCATAACTTTTTAAATGATTGTAAGCGTCTCAAGCACTCAGTCCGTCCTCCAAAAATGGGGAGGTAAATGTAAGAGCACAAGTAAGTGCAATTAGATACTATTCAAAGCAGTCAGGACTTGTACTTATTTTCACTTAGTATTAAATCGTACTGTCAAATATATTGTGAATATTTGAGTTTACCTGAAAAGCTGAATAGAAAACCACAACCTAACCTAATCTTCTTAGTGTTTCAAAATAAGCATTTTATTGCTTCTTAATTAGAATTAGTACTTAACCAATAGCTATATTGATATTACAGTTTTAGAAAACAAATAAAACAAAACTAAAATATATCAATAAATTGTAAAGTAACTAAGAAAATTTTCATTTTTTTTTATAAAATCTCTATTATTCAATGAAACTGAAAAAGAAATTCATGCTATTTAAAACTTTGTATAACAACTTAAACATGGAAACTTTATCCTAAAATTCTAATGCATACATCCCAGTGTCGGTCGTTTTCCAATAAGTTCCGAGCTTGACATGCCCTACAGCAAGAGGCATGTGTTACGCCGTTGACAAATCTCAGTGGCTGGAAAGACGTTGGACTGGGCACATTTACCAACAGCATGCGAAGAAAGAAGCATTCATCTTGATTGGGATGCACGGTGTACAGTCCGCCTATCGTAGTTTATTTGAATATGCCAGGTTGTCCGTCGACTCGCTCTCCTCGTTTGCGTCGTTCAAATGATTTTCTACTGGCATTCCATGTGTAATACGTAGGCACTTCCGAATACAGCAGTGTTTTCGCAAACACGTCATTTTGACATAACGTGAAGAAAGCAGTTAACGTTGTAGCCGGTGGATTCATAGCTGTTTGTTGAACATTTGCAGTTGTGAAATAAACGTGTTGTCCATTTTCTTGTTTTCAAAACGAAAACAAAAAATACTAACGAAATATTTAAATTCAAACGCAGATGAATTGACATAGCTCAATTTCACCACCAATTACACTGAAAAATAAGAAGAACAGTTAAAAAAACGAAATGAAAAACATTGCAAAAAGAAACAAATAAGCTATACCCACGAAATGAACGGTATGGTAAACAACACAGCTCAATTCCAATGCAACGTCACACAAAATAATTAAATCAAAAAGAAAATAAATCAAAATCTAAGAAAATTCAATTTATCAATGCAATCGAAAACATTGAAATAGAATCGTAACATATTTTGGTATCGTGTATGGCTCTAACGTACAACAGATGGTGCTGTTATTAAAAAAACGCTTATTTTTACCTGTCACAGGTATTGCATCTAAATAGTAGGTATATAAAAACACGCACGTATTCGAATGGAAGATTGTGTCAAAATTTCAATGCAATCGATGATGAATTTGCGGAGATTACAGCATGTGTTGCTCGTACGTCCTACAGATGGCGCTGTTTAAAAAAAAAAACTTGTTTTTTCCTGTCACAGGTGAGGCATGCATATAGGAGGTATGTAAAAACACTTGGCTATTCGAATGCAATGTTGTGTCAAAATTTCAAAGCAATCAGTAAAGAGGTTTCGAAGATTTCCCTCACATGAAAAACATCCAAAAAACACAGCATTTAAAAAATGTTTCTTCCCCTTCACAGATGTGACAGCTATATAGTATGTATATAAAAACCCGCTCAGATGCAAAGGGAACGTTATGTGAAAATTTCAAGCCAATCAGTGAAGAACTTTTGGAGATTATCGATTTTGAACAAATGAACATTTCCATTTTTATTTATATAGACTAGCTGTACCCGGCCACGTGTTGCTGTGGCTCAGCAACGCAATGTGCATTGCTGAGCAACAGCAACCATCCTCCTACCTACCAGTCCTCCCCACCATTCCCCCCTCTCCTGTCCCCTCGTCCTACCAACCATTTCTCACTCCCCGGTACCCTCGTCCTCCCAACCATTTCTCACTCCCCGGTACCCTCGTCCTCCCAACCATTCACAAATACACTGTCCCCTCGTCCTCCCCCCACCATTCCCTCCCTCCCTCCCTCCCCCATTCCTATGTCCTCCCCACCATCCACCAGTCCACCGTTCCCCCGTCCTCCTAACCATTCCCCACTCCACCGTCCCCTCGTCTTCTCCACTCTCTCCCATGCCCTCTTCCCCTCGTCCTCCCTACAATTCCCCCCTCCCCGGTCCCCTCATCCTCCCTACAATCCCCCACTTCCCTGTCCCCTTGTCCTCCCCCCCACCAATCTTCATTCCTCTGTCCTCTCGTCCCCACCATATAATGTTTCCATCAGAAAATTGGGAACATCAAATGATCTGATGTTCTAATCACTGATATATAAGAAAACAATTAAAAACGAAATGAAACAAATGAAAAAAATAAAAAAAATAACTTTACTCACGAAATGAACAGTACGGTAAACAACCAAGCTCAATTCCAACACAATGTCACACAAAATAATTAAATCAAAATGAAAATAATTGTAAATCTATGAAAATTCAATTTATCAATGAAATCAGAAACATTGAAATGGAATCGAAACATATTTAGTATAGCGTGTGTGGCTCTTACATGCAACAGATGGTGCTTTTTTTTTTTAAATCATGTCTTTACCTATCAAAGGTGTGGCATCTATACTTATACTCACGAAATGAGTATTTACACTTGTACTTATGAAATGAATGGTATGGTAAACTACACAGCTCAATTCCAACACAATGTCACACAAAATAATTCATGCGCCTTTTCGAATGGAACGTTGTGTCAGAATTTTAAAGCAATCGGTGAAGAACTCTGGGAGATTACAGGGTGTGTTGCTCTTACATCCAACAGATGGCGCTGTTTTTATAAAAAAGCATGTTTTTTTCCAGTCACAGGTAAGGCATGTATATAGTAAGTATATAAAAAACACACTCCTATTCGAATGCAACGTCATGTCAAAATTTCAAAGCAATCGGTAAAGAGGTTTCGAAGATTTCTCTCACATGAAAAACACATTTAACAAAAATCATCTTTTTTTTGTCACAGACGTGACATCAATATACTATGTATATAAAAACCTGCTCGGATGCGAATGGAACGTTGTGTGAAAATTTCAAAGCAATCGGTGAAGAACCTTCGGAGATTAGCAATTTTGAACAAACGAACATATCCATTTTTATTTATTTAAATTATTTATCTCTACTACTTTTACTGGAACGAAATTATATGTGTATGTTTTTATTATTAGTTTTTCTTACTGTGAGTGTTCTTGATGTTTCCAATATTTCTCAGACCCATATCATTTTCGTTCCCATTTCTGTATTCTGTAACCATAATGACATGTGACATCTTTTGGTCGTTAACTTTCACACTCAGACCGCTAGTTTATGACCGTTTAATTAAACCATGTTTATTTGGCCCTTCTGGCCAGATAGCTACGGGCACCATCATATCTAGAAAGGTGGTGCTTGCATGCAGAGTTCTGCCCAATGTATGCGTTTCTATTATTGATTTTATGGGATAGAGTTATCAAAACAATGCCTTTCAAGTTAGCAATAACCTCAAACTGATGTTGACAACAGCTCGCTCCAACAAAGAAATTTGCCAAAATTCCGCTTGCGAATAGAATGTCTCAATTTTCTTTAATTATATTTAGTGCTAACTTAGATCTGTTTAGATGCTCATCATTTCGGCCCCTGACAATAACATTCCTGCCACCACAGAGTTACTGGCCGATGAGATAGTTATCCTCAGTGTTCTCCGTGTCAGACTCGTTACTTATAAGGGGCCCAGGGAACACTCCCTCATCCTGTTACCTCAATAAAAGGTCTGGTCTGCATATCTTATGTAGGAATCACCAATAACTAAGAAAGCGCTACCTCTCTGTTGAACCACCTCCTCCATCCTACTGTTGATGTAAGGAAGAGTTGCTGATGACAGCTGACGTTGTAAGCTGATGATTGCTACTGATGTTGGCTGACGTTCTAAGCTGACTGTTCCTTATGACTGATGTAAGATCCTGATGGTTGATAACTGCTGAGGTCCCGTGTGATAACTGGTGAACACAGAGCGGTCACAGGCACCTGGGAGGGTTCGTATCCCGCCCCCTCTCTTAACAGGACAACGGCAACCACCATGGCAAAGCGACATCATGGCAAACGTGCACTTCATTCCTGGCTCCAACTCTTGTGTGAGTGATTGGAATTTTCAATTTCCCCTTTGTTGGATTTCATGTCTGGCTCCAACAAACAGACGAACGTTTATAGAGTTCCACTTCAAAGGCTTTTTGTGAAACGGAAAGTTTTAAAATGGAAATGTACACAAGTCAGTAAAATAGAAAGATTCGCGTCGATTTAATTTGTCGTGTTTTGATTCTTCTTCCATTTTTATATAATTTCTTCCTTCCTTTATATTCCATTACACCATCATCCATCCTGCTCTCCCCGTCTCTCCCTTTCTCTTTCCTTCTTTTTTGCCATCTGTCTGTACCTCTTCCACCAGCCACGTTTGTGCTACCTTTTCTACCTCTAACTGATATTCCTTCCCTCTCCCACCTATCCCATCACCCTCCCATCTCCCACCATACTCCTCCCTTCACCACCTCCCCCATCACCCTCCCATCTCCCACCACACTCCTCCCTCCACCACCTCCCACATCACCCTTCCCACTCCCCTTCACACTCCTACTGTTTTCTACTTAATTGTTTGTTTTAAGTTATGCATTGACGAAAACATTGTTTAGTGATGGTGATCAGACTTCATTGTTTTAGTGAAGGGTTGGGAAGGTGATGAATGGTTGGGAAGGTGAAGGGTTGGGAAGGTGAAGGGTTGAGAAGGTGAAGGGCTGGGAAGGTGATGAAAGGTTGGGAAGGTGATGAAGGGTTGGGAAGGTGAAGGGTTGGGAAGGTGATGAAGGGTTGGGAAGGTGAAGGGCTGGGAAGGTGATGAAGGGTTGGGAAGGTGATGAAGGGTTGGGAAGGTGATGAAGGGTTGGGAAGGTGAAGGGTTGGGAAGGTGAAGGGTTGGGAAGGTGATGAAGGGTTGGGAAGGTGAGAGGTTGGGAAGGTGATGAAGGGTTGTGAAGGTGAAGGGTTGGGAAGGTGAAGGGTTGAGAAGGTGAAGGGTTGGAAAGGTGAAGAGTTAGGAAGGTGAAGGGTTGGGAAGGTGAAGGGCTGGGAAGGTGATGAAGGGTTGGGAAGGTGAAGGGTTGGGAAGGTGATGAAGGGTTGGGAAGGTGAAGGGCTGGGAAGGTGAAGGGTTGGGAAGGTGAAGGGTTGGGAAGGTGATGAAGGGTTGGGAAGGTGAAGGGCTGGGAAGGTGAAGGGTTGGGAAGGTGAAGGGTTGGGAAGGTGAAGGGTTGGGAAGGTGAAGGGTTGGAAAGGTGAAGGGTTGGGAAGGTGAAGGGTTGGGAAGGTGAAGGGTTGGGAAGGTGAAGGGTTGGGAAGGTGAAGGATTGGGAAGGTGATGAAGGGTTGGGAAGGTGAAGGGTTGGGAAGGTGAAGTGTTGGGAAGGTGAAGGGTTGGGAAGGTGAAGGGTTGGGAAGGTGATGACGGGTTGTGAAGGTGATGAAGGGATGGGAAGGTGAATGGTTGGGAAGGTGAAGGGTTGGGGAGGTGATGAAAGGGTTGGGGAGGTGATGAAAGGGTTGGGAAGGTGAAGGGTTGGGAAGGTGAAGGGTTGGGAAGGTGAAGGGTTGGGAAGGTGAAGGGCTGGGAAGGTGAAGGGTTGGGAAGGTGAAGGGCTGGGAAGGTGAAGGGTTGGGAAGGTGATGAAGGGTTGGGAAGGTGAAGGGTTGGGAAGGTGATGAAAGGGTTGGGAAGGTGAAGGGTTGGGAAGCTGATGGGTTGGGAAGGTGAAGGGTTGGGAAGGTGAAGGGTTGGGAAGGTGAAGGGTTGGGAAGGTGAAGGGTTGGGAAGGTGAAGGGTTGGGAAGGTGAAGGGTTGGGAAGGTGAAGGGTTGGGAAGGTGAAGGGTTGGGAAGGTGATGAAGGGTTGGGAAGGTGAAGGGTTGGGAAGGTGAAGGGTTGGCACTAACGACGACACAGTTGACAATGATTATAATGCTTGACTCTCCTGGCACCGTTGCCACTTACACCTGGCACACCTTCCTGTCCTTACACCTGGCACACCTTCCTGCCCTTACACCTGGCACACCTTCCTGCCCTTACACCTGGCACACCTTCCTGCCCTTACACCTGGCACACCTTCCTGCCCTTACACCTGGCACACCTTCCTGCCCTTACACCTGGCACACCTTCCTGCCCTTACACCTGGCACACCTTCCTGCCCTTACACCTGGCACACTTTCCTGCCCTTACACCTGGCACACCTTCCTGCCCTTACACCTGGCACACCTTCCTGCCCTTACACCTGGCACACCTTCCTGCCCTTACACCTGGCACACCTTCCTGTCCATTCACCTGGCACACCTTCCTGCCCTCACACCTGGCACACCTTCCTGCCCTTACACCTGGCACACCTTCCTGCCCTTACACCTGGCACACCTTCCTGCCCTTACACCTGGCACACCTTCCTGCCCTTACACCTGGCACACCTTCCTGCCCTTACACCTGGCACACCTTCCTGTCCTTACACCTGGCACACTTTCCTGCCCTTACACCTGGCACACCTTCCTGTCCTTACACCTGGCACACTTTCCTGCCCTTACACCTGGCACACCTTCCTGCCCTTACACCTGGCACACTTTCCTGCCCTTACACCTGGCACACCTTCCTGCCCTTACACCTTGCACACCTTCCTGCCCTTACACCTGGCACACTTTCCTGCCCTTACACCTGGCACACCTTCCTGCCCTTACACCTGGCACACCTTCCTGACCTTACACCTGCCCCTTACACCTAGCACACCTTCCTGCCCTTACACCTAGAACACCTTCCTGCCCTTACACCCGCCCTTACACCCGCCCTTACTCCTGGCGCACCTTCCTGTCCTTACACCTGTCCTTACACCTGGCCACCTGGCACACCTTCCTGCCCTTACACCTGGAACATCTTCCTGCCCTTACACCTGGCACACTTTCCTGTCCTTACACCTGCCCTTACACCTGGCACCCCTCCCCCCTGAGGGACGGCACTTCACATTGTTGAAGTAGTTCTTAGTGTTATTCAGGTCGTAAGCTGGACGACCTGACGGTAATGAGGCCATTGTCCTTGGCTTGCTCTCATGGTAATTCCCGGCCAGTCCCTCCCCCTCACACCGTCCACTTACGGAGGAGTGACACCCTCATCCTCAGTCACTCATGCTCAAGTTGACTACCTCAGTAATCTACCTCAGTCACTCGACATATACAAAAAAATTAATATTGAAACAACGGAAAGATAACGCAATTTGCCTGCATGCTAATATATATAAAATATGTGTACAAATAATTCTTGGAGTGCATACAAGTATAGTTCACTCTCATGAACTTGAATTTCCACTATTGTCAATACGTCGCTACTAAGGTAAAGGTTCATATGTGTCAATAAGTTATATTATAGCTCCAGTGCTTATAAGTTACTGCTGACATATATGAGGACTCTATCTCTCCCCTCACATACCATGCTCCTCTACCCTCACATACCACGCTCCTCTCCCCTCACATACCATGCTCCTCTCCCCCTCACATACCATGCTCCTCTCCATTCACATACCATGCTCCTCTCCTCTCACATACCACGCTCCTCTTCCCTCACACACCATGCTCTTCTCCCCTCTAACACCATGTTCCTCTTCCTTCACATAACATGCTCCTCTACCCCCTCACATACCATGCTCCTCTCCCCCTCACATACCGTGTTCCTCTCCCCTCACATACCATGTTCTTCTCCCCTCACATACCATGCTCCTCTCCTTCACATATCATGCTCCTCTCCCATCACATACCATGCTCCTTTCCCTTCACTTACCATAGTCCTCACTCTTCACATACCATGCTTCTCTCCCCTCACATACCATGCTCCTCCCTCCTCACATACCATGCTCCTCTCCCCTCTCATATCATGCTCCTCTCCCCTCACATACCATGCTCTTCACTCTTCACATACCATGCTCCTCTCCCCTCACATACCATGTTCCATTCCCCTCACATACCATGCTCCTCTCCCCTCACATACCATGCTCCTCTCCCCTCACATACAATGCTCCTCTCTCCTCACATACCATACTCCTCACTCTTCACATACCATGTTCTTCTCCCCTCACATACCATGCTCCTCTCCCCTCACATACCATGCTCCTCTCCCCTCACATACCATGCTCCTCTCCCCTCACATACCATGCTCCTCTCTCCTCACATACCATGCTCCATTCCCCTCCTATACCATGTTCCTCTCCCCTCACATACCATGCTCCTCTCCCCTCACATACCATGTTCCTCTCCCTTCACATACCATGCTCCTCTCCCCCTCACATACCATGCTCCTCTCCCCTCACATACCATGCTCCTCTCCCCTCACATACCATGCTCCTCTCTCCTCACATACCATGCTCCTCTCCCCTCACATACCATGTTCCTCTCCCCTCACATACCATGCTCCTCTCCCCTCACATACCATGCTCCTCTCTCCTCACATACCATGCTCCATTCCTCTCCTATACCATGTTCCTCTCCCCTCACATACTATGCTCCTCTCCCCTCACATACCATGCTCCTCTCCCCTCACATACTATGCTCCTCTCCCCTCACATACCATGTTCCTCTCCCCTCACATACAATGCTCCTCTCTCCTCACATACCATACTCCTCACTCTTCACATACCATGTTCTTCTCCCCTCACATACCATGCTCCTCTCCCCTCACATACCATGCTCCTCTCCCCTCACATACCATGCTCCTCTCCCCTCACATACCATGCTCCTCTCCCCTCACATACCATGCTCCTCTCCCCTCACATACCATGCTTCTCTCTCCTCACATACCATGCTCCTCTCCCCTCACATACCATGTTCCTCTCCCCTCACATACCATGCTCCTCTCCCCTCACATACCATGCTCCTCTCTCCTCACATACCATGCTCCATTCCTCTCCTATACCATGTTCCTCTCCCCTCACATACTATGCTCCTCTCCCCTCACATACCATGTTCCTCTCCCCTCACATACCATGCTCCATTCCCCTCCTATACCATGCTCCTCACTCTTCACATACCATGCTCCTCTCCCCTCACATACCATGTTCCTCTCCCCTCGCATACCATGCTCCTCTCCCCTCACATACCATGCTCCTCTCCCCTCACATACCATGCTCCTCTCCCCTCACATACCATGCTCCTCTTCCCTCACATACCATGCTAATCACTTTTCACATACCATGCTCCTCTCCCCTCACATACCATGTTCCTCTCCCCTCACATACCATGCTCCTTTCCCTTCACTTACCATACTCCTCACTCTTCACATACCATGCTCCTCTCCCCTCACATACCATGCTGCTCTCCCCTCACATACCATGTTCCTCTTCCCTCACATACCATGCTCCTCCCTCCTCACATACCATGTTCCTCTCCCCTCACATACCATGCTCCTCTCCCCTCATATACCATGCTCCTCTCTCCTCACATACTACGCTCCTCTCCCCTCACATACCATGCTCCTCACTCTTCACATACCATGCTCCTCTCCCCCTCACATACCATGTTCCTCTCCCTTCACATACCATGCTCCTCTCCCCTCACATACCATGCTCCTCTCCCCTCACATACCATGCTCCTCTCCCCTCACATACCATGTTCCTCTCCCCTCACATATCATGCTCTTCTCCCCTCTCATACCATGCTCCATTCCGGTCACATAATATATTGGGATAATTGTGGGGTAATGTATTGAGGTGATGAAGGTATACTTACATAAAAAAAATTTTAGGTAAGCCATCTGCAGTCATCAGGATTCTCTCACCAAGTCTCTCCGGGGGTTAAGAGAGTGAGATGACTGGGCGTGGGGGGTATAGAACATCCCAATCACTTATCACTCTGCTAAGGGGGACATAACAATTTGTTCTGGTGCATTGAGACCTGCAGAGGCTGTCCACAAGCCCTCACACAGCCTCGGAAAGTTAAAAAAAAAACGGACATTAACCAACAGACTTCTGGTGAGGTCTCCCTCTGTCAGGTCTCAGTCAGCTCAGACCAAACACAGATGATGGCCCATTACACCCATACACAGAACGATGGGGGCGATAACCTCAGGACAACCGATGAGGGCATGATTTTCTAAACTTCTTAAGGCTTGTTCTGTGCATAGGGTAAAGTAATATTTCTTGTACATTTGTAGACCACAGAACGAGGAAGAGTTCACCCCATTCATTATTATCAGAGGAGGTCTGTTCCGGTGAGCCCTCACCATCCACCAGCCTGGCGACTAATAATATGTTTTCGGTCACACACGCCCTCATACCCAGCCACGTCAGGTGGTATCCACATCAGCTCCAAGTCCTCCCTCCTTCAGCTGTTCATCATCACTCACTTGTCAGTTCCTTATACCCATTCCTCCATCTACCATTAATGCAAGGTCAGTCCATCACAAGCCTTCATTCATTGCGCACCATACCACACTACATCAAGGAGAGACGAACTGTCTGTATGTAGTGTGATATCCTATACTTCCCATCACCATATCAGCGCTGTCGTCCGGAATGTGAAAAATGTACCCAGCCTGCCCTAGGTCATTACGTCATCAAGCGTACGCTATGTCAGAAGATTTTTTGTGACAATCGTAAGCATAACACATTTGTTTCCACAGACTCTTAATTGAAAGCTCTATTGCATAGGTGATTTATAATGTAGAAACTAAACAATCTTATAGTGAGAGATTATTTACTTAGCAAGACTGATAAAACTTCCCCATTATTGTATCTTTTCTGTTAAATTTAAGTTTACAGCTCAGTCGCGTGTCCCTACTGCTTACCACCTCGCAATGTTCGCAGATGGCATCAAGTATCACACAAACGTGGCCCGATTTACTACTTCTAGTAAAGGTTCAATGGTGAGTTTAGGTTCAGTGAGTGTTGAGGTTCAGTGAGAGTTGAGGTTCAGTGAGAGCTGAGGTTCAGTGAGAGTTGAGGATCAGTGAGAGTTAAGGTTCAGTGAGAGTTGAGGTACAGTGAGAGTTGAGATTCAGGGAGTGTTGAGGTTCAGTGAGAGTTGAGGTTCAGTGAGAGTTTAGGTTCAGTGAGAGTTGAGGTTCAGTGAGAGTTGAGGTTCAGTGAGTGTTGAGGTTCAGTGAGAGTTGAGGTTCAGTGAGAGTTGAGGTTCAGTGAGAGTTGAGATTCAGTGAGAGTTGAGGTTCAGTGAGAGTTGAGGTTCAGTGAGTGTTGAGGTTCAGTGAGAGTTGAGGTTCAGTGAGAGTTGAGGTTTAGTGAGAGTTGAGGTTCAGTGAGTGTTGAGGTTCAGTGAGAGTTGAGGTTCAGTGAGAGTTGAGGTTCAGTGAGAGTTGAGGTTCAGTGAGTGTTGAGGTTCAGTGAGAGTTGAGGTTCAGTGAGAGTTGAGGTTCAGTGAGAGTTGAGGTTCAGTGAGTGTTGAGGTTCAGTGAGTGTTGAGGTTCAGTGAGAGTTGAGGTTCAGTGAGAGTTTAGGTTCAGTGAGTGTTGAGGTTCAGTGAGAGTTGAGGGTTCAGTGAGAGTTGAGGTTCAGTGAGAGTTTAGGTTCAGTGAGAGTTGAGGTTCAGTGAGAGTTGAGGTTCAGTGAGAGTTGAGGTTCAGTGTGTGTTGAGGTTCAGTGAGAGTTTAGGTTCAGTGAGTGTTGAGGTTCAGTGAGTGTTGAGGTTCAGTGAGAGTTTAGGTTCAGTGAGAGTTGAGGTTCAGTGAGTGTTGAGGTTCAGTGAGAGTTTAGGTTCAGTGAG
Source organism: Procambarus clarkii (assembly GCF_040958095.1). Taxonomy (NCBI): domain Eukaryota; kingdom Metazoa; phylum Arthropoda; class Malacostraca; order Decapoda; family Cambaridae; genus Procambarus; species Procambarus clarkii. The sequence goes on from NC_091229.1 coordinate 10,330,035, forward strand.
AGTTGAGGTTCAGTGAGTGTTGAGGTTCAGCGAGAGTTGAGATTCATTGAGAGTTGAGGTTCAGTGAGTGTTGAGGTTCAGTGAGTGTTGAGGTTCACTGAGTGTTGAGGTTGAGTGAGTGTTGAGGTTGAGTGAGTGTTGAGGTTGAGTGAGTGTTGAGGTTCAGTTAGAGTTAAGGTTCAGTGATGTTGAGGTTCAGTGAGTGTTGAGGTTCACTGAGTGTTGAGGTTGAGTGAGTGTTGAGGTTGAGTGAGTGTTGAGGTTGAGTGAGTGTTGAGGTTGAGTGAGTGTTGAGGTTGAGTGAGTGTTGAGGTTGAGTGAGTGTTGAGGTTCAGTTAGAGTTAAGGTTCAGTGATGTTGAGGTTCAGTGATGTTGAGGTTCAGTGTGTGTTGAGGTTCAGTGTGTGTTGAGGTTCAATGAGTGTTGAGGTTCAGTGAGTGTTGAGGTTCAGTGTGAGTTGAGGTTCAGTGATGTTGAGGTTCAGTGAGATTTGAGGTTCAGTGAGAGTTGAGGCTCAGTGAGAGTTGAGGTTCAGTGAGAGTTGAGGATCAGTGAGAGTTGAGGTTCAGTGAGTGTTGAGGTTCAATGTGAGTTGAGGTTCAGTGAGTGTTGAGGTTCAGTGAGAGTTGAGGTTCAGTGAGAGCTGAGGTTCAGTGAGAGTTGAGGATCAGTGAGAGTTAAGGTTCAGTGAGAGTTGAGGTACAGTGAGAGTTGAGATTCAGGGAGTGTTGAGGTTCAGTGAGAGTTGAGGTTCAGTGAGTGTTGAGGTTAATGTACCACCCCAGGAAGGTTACACAGCTGTGGTATCCCGTCCAGGGCATGACCCCCACAATTGTTCCCATTTCTATCAGGGAGCCGGTCGGCCGAGCGGACAGCACGCTGGACTTGTGATCCTGTGGTCCTGGGTTCGATCCCAGGCGCCGGCGAGAAACAATGGGCAGTGTTTCTTTCACCCTATGCCCCTGTTACCTAGCAGTAAATAGGTACCTGCGTGTTAATCAGCTGTCACGGGCTGCTTCCTGGGGGTGGAGGCCTGGTCGAGGACAGGGCCGCGGGGACACTAAAGCCCCAAAATCATCTCAAGATAACCTCAAGATAGATCTGGTATACCACTCAGAATACATATTAAATACTAGCCGTACCCGGCTACACGTTACTGTGGCTCAGCAACGCATGTGTGTTGCTGAGCCACAGCATCCTTCCCTGTCCCCCAGTCTTCCCCACCATTCCCCCAGCAACCCATCTCCTCGGCTTACTAACGATTCCTCACTCCACCGTCTTCTCGTCCTTCCCACCATTCCCCACTCCACCATCCCCTCTTCCTTCCCACCATGCCCCACTCCCCTGTCCCTTTGTATTCCCCACTATTCTCCATTCCCCCATCTTCGCGTTCCCACCGTCTCAAACTCCCCCGTCCCCTCGTCCTTCCCCACCATTGCCACCTGCCTTGTCCCCTCGTCCTCCCCACCATCTCTCACTTCCGTCCCCTCGTCATCCCCACCATTCCCACTCCCTCGTACGATCCCGAATGGTCTGATGTTCCCATCAGAAAATTGGGAACATCAAGTGATCTGATTTTCCCATCACTGAAATATAAGAAAAACTATAAACTAAAAAATATTTATATAAACTAAAAAATAAAAAAAAGAACTGTTAATATGAAAAAGTAAAAAATAAACTATACTCACGAAATGAACGGTATTGTAAACCACACAGCTCAATTCCAACGCAATTCCCACAAAATAATTGAATCAAAATGAAAAAAAAAAAATCAAAATCTATGAAAATTTCATTTATCAATGCAATCAGAAACATTCAAATGGAATTGTAACATATTTAGTACAGCATGTGTGTTGCTCTTACATGCAACAGATAGCCCTGTTTTTCAAGAAAAGCATAGTTTTACCTGTCACAGGTGTGGAATCTATACTTATACTTACGAAATGAACGGTATGGTAAACAACACAGCTCAATTCCAACACAATGTCACACAAAATAATTCAATAAAAAATAAAATTAATCGAAATCTTTGAAAATAAATTTATCAATGCAATCGGAAACACTGATATGGAATTCGTGCCATATTTAGTATAGCATGGATGTTGCTATTATGTGCAACAGATGGTGCTGTTTTTCAAACACGCATGTTTTTACCTGTCACAAGGGTGGCATCTATATAGTAGGTATATAAAAAGACGTGCCTATTCGAATGACACATTGTGTCAAAATTTCAAAGCAATGGTAGAAGAACTTTTGGAGATTACAAAGTGTGTTGCTCTTACATCCAACAGATGGTGCTGTTAAAAAAAAAATGCTTTTTTCCTGTCACAGGTGAGGCATGTATATTGTAGATATTAAACAGGGCGCATCTATTCGAATGCAACGTCGTGTCAAAATTTCAAAGCAATCTGTAAAGAGGTTTCGAAGATTTCCCTCACATGAAAAACACAGTTTTTCAGAAAAAGCATGTTTTTTTACCGTCACAGACGTGATATAAATATAATATGTATATGAAAGCCTGCTCGGATGCGAATGGAACATTGTGTGAAAATTTCAAAGCAATCGATGAAGAACTTTCGGAGATTAGCGATTTTGAACAAACGAACATTTCCATTTTTATTTATATAGATGAAGGTTATTGATATCTCGGCATCATCCTCCACTCTAAAGTGTACACATAGCACTTGGCGCACAATGTGACGTTACGTCACTAACGTAACCCCAGGAGAACTGGGGCCAGATTCACGTAGCAGTTACGCAAACACTTACGAACCTGTACATCGCTTCTCAATCTTTGGCGGCTATGTTTTACAAATATTAACAGTTAATGAGCTCGGAAGCACCAGGAGGCTGTTTAAAACAATAACAACAGTTGATTGCGAAGTTTTCATGCTTGTAAACTGTTTAATAAATGTATCCAAAGCCGTCAAAGATTGAAGAAAGATGTACACGTTCGTAAGTGCTTGCGTAAGTACTTTCGTGAATCTGGCCCTTGGGCCCTCACGGCCAGGGCGTTACCACAAGCTGTTACTAATATCAATTGGCATCCCGAGGCATGTTATGGAAATCCTGCGTCTGAAGAACTCTTGGCCTCCAGGTTAATACATTATGCATATTCGCAGTATTCGATATATGTATAACAAGAGTACCGTGAAATTATATGAAAATTTTTATCTCTCTCTCGGATAAGGAATGTTCATCCACCTGTGAAAAGCAATTTTAGTACACAAAATATCCAACTGAATATAAAATGCCGGGGGACAGAAATACAAAATGCCGGGGGACAGAAATACAAAGTGCCGGGGGACAGAAATACAAAGTGCCGGTTACAGAAACACAAAGTGCCGGGGGACAGAAACACAAAGTGCCGGGGGACAGAAATACAAAGTGCCGGGGGACAGAAATACAAAGTGCCGGGGACAGAAACACAAAGTGCCGGGGGACAGAAACACAAAGTGCCGGGGGACAGAAACACAAAGTGCCGGGGGACAGAAATACAAAGTGCCGGGGGACAGAAACACAAAGTGCCGAGGGACAGAAACACAAAGTGCCGGGGGACAGAAACACAAAGTGCCGGGGGCAGAAATACAAAGTGCCGGGGGACAGAAACACAAAGTGCCGGGGGACAGAAATACAAAGTGCCGGGAGACAGAAATACAAAGTGCCGGGGGACAGAAACACAAAGTGCCGGGGGCAGAAACACAAAGTGCCGGGGACAGAAATACAAAGTGCCGGGGGACAGAAACACAAAGTGCTGGGGGACAGAAATACAAAGTGCCGGGGGACAGAAATACAAAGTGCCGGGGGACAGAAACACAAAGTGCCGGGGGACAGAAATACAAAGTGCCGGGGGACAGAAATACAAAGTGCCGGGGGACAGAAACACAAAGTGCCGGGGGCAGAAACACAAAGTGCCGGGGACAGAAATACAAAGTGCCGGGGGACAGAAACACAAAGTGCCGGGGGACAGAAATACAAAGTGCCGGGGGACAGAAATACAAAGTGCCGGGGGACAGAAACACAAAGTGCCGGGGGACAGAAATACAAAGTGCCGTGGGACAGAAATACAAAGTGCCGGGGGACAGAAATACAAAGTGCCGGGGGACAGAAATACAAAGTGCCGGGGGACAGAAATCATTAACACACAGACTTTTCTTGTTTCTTCGTGGTCGAAAGTTATTTATATTTTCTCCCGGCTTATTACACTGTGAGTTTAACTGTAATCCTTTAACACTCTCCAGTTAAACAGGAATATATAACCCATGGACCAGAGGTCACTGTGTAGGCAGCACCCTACTATCTTACAGAGCCCATTTGTGGCAACAAGGAATATCGAATATTGCAATAATTTATGGACCTGTGTGATTTTTCAAAATGAGGTTGTTTATGCTGGTGAAGCTGGGTGATAGTTGGGAGTTATGAGTATAATTCTTCATATGTAACTCAACACAGTCCAGTACGTAGAACAAAACCTATTCGTACATAGATCAACACCTGACAGAACGATGCAGATCAACATCTATCAGATCAACATCTATCAGTACATAGATCAACACATAACAGATAGAACCAATGCAGATAGTTGTGTTCAGAAAATTAATCTAGTGAAATTAATTAACACGCATGTTGGGAAGTAGAAATTGAGAGACAGAAGAGATTACTATGAACTATACTTCAGCTGGGAATGTCAAAGAATGAAAGGAAGGAAGCGAAAAACGTCAGTAAATAATTCACGGAGACCAGATATTAGTAGTGTTGATAGACCAGATAATACCAGTGTTAATAGACCAGATAATAGTAGTGTTGATAGACCAGATAATAGTAGTGTTAATAGACCAGATAATACCAGTGTTGTAATGGGAGGGGGGAGGGGGGGGGGAATAGCTCTCTTTTGTCCATTATCCCGCCCCCAGTGAACTATTCTAGAGTTCTCCCAGAGTTCCTACCGCAACCTCTCTAGTATAACACCTTGTAACCTAGGTATTTGATTACCTAGGTGCTACATCCACAAGGCATTGTAACTTGACCAGCTACTCGGAACTCTAGAGAGAAACTCTAGAACATTTCACTGCCGCAAACGTATAAAAGTTACGAAAGGAAAGAGATGAATAATGAAGTAATTAGTGAGGGTTTGGGGTGAGGGAGGTAGAGAGGAGGGAGGAGTAGGTGGGAGGAATAAGGAGGGTCGTCAGGTGAAAGGGAAAGGGGGAGAGAGGTGGAGGGAGAGGAGAGGGAGTAGGAAGTGAGTAGGAGAAGTAGGGGTAAAAGGGAAAATAAGTAGAAGTAGAAATGCTGCCACCATCCATTCTTGTCAGTACATATGTTACGGCCCTCTCAGGTCGCAACTGGGTTCGTACTCTGATGTCGTTAGAGGAAGTTGTATCCGGCCCCAAGCCAGTAGTGGCTTTCAAGGGATGAGATCCGTGACGCAAGTAAAATAAAAGGGGAAGGGAAAGAAAGGCAAAAACTTAAGATTATAATTACCTTCACCAATAAGTAATATATAAAAGTTACACAGGGGGAGGGGTATTAACACTACACAAGGGAAGTATATACATGGTTGTCTTCTCCTGAAGACGCGGGATCCTCTCGGTGCCGAGTCCTCGGTGCTTTCGTGGTCTCTTGACGAATCCTTCGATCAAGCTGAGTCTACCCCAGACACAGGCCAGCCAAAACACAGTTCCACTGGGGCACCGCCGTGGAGGCCGTCAACCACAAGTCCAGCAGAACAGCTGGCAGGTTCCGGATCAGCAACGCTGGTCAGGCCACTCCACGAGCGATACTAGGGTAGCGCCCTAGTCAGGAGCCTCGTGTGATACCACAAATCACTCTCCTGTCCTCAATACCCCAGTGGTCAATCGTCTCCAGCAGTCGGTCCCGGGTACGACAATCCTTCTACTGCCACTTCACTGGCAGGGTAACACCACAGTGTTCCTCCGGGAGGCGACTCACAGCTGCTGCAGCAAAGCACAAGGTATGGGGACGGCTGCCTTGGGTAGACTGACTCAACTTCCATCACAGCAGTCCCAGGTCGACTCTGTAAGCAGACACGTCATCAATAACATGGACACACAAAAGCACCTCACTTACAGGCTCAGACACAAACGCCCGCCTATCCACTCCATAGATGGCGCCATCGTGAGCACCACCTCACCAGAGGTCAGCAACGGCTGTGTTATGTGCTGAACAGGACTGGAAACTGGCCCTTGTGACCAGTACACTTCGTTCTCACCAGGTGGCGTCGTCCATTTGGTGGGGGTTTCGGGAGCTGACCCACAGATGGCGCGGTCGTCACTGCTCCGTGCTCGGACGCTGGATTCGGGTCCGTAACAACATACAAGACAAGGAATGGAACTTCTCTGTATCAAAAGATGTTATTAGCATGTGTCAACTGGAATCATGTTCAATGCAAGATTCTTTCAGTCCCTAACTCAAGAGTACTCTACACTCTAGGTTGCATATTAAATCAGAAATTCCAAGATCTCGGGAACACAATTATTAATCAAATTAAAAGTAAGTGAATCAAGTATTTATTTAGTATGATAAATATCAGAACTCAAGCAATCGAACTGAAGGTTCATTATGTCCAGATAAACAATGTGAGCCACCACACAGAACTTTGAGAGTCGCTACAGCTGTCTGTCCTTAGAGATCACACCACATCTTAGTACACGAAATAAGTCACCTTTCATATTCAACTCACCAAGTGTCTGCCTATAGCTGAAAAGAGAGGGGGGGGGGAGGGTCTACAGTTGAGAGAAACTGCCCAGCCCCATCCAGCTGACAGCCTCCCTGGCTATGTTGTCCTCTGTTCTACTCTGCTGGCTGTTCTCCTATCTCTTCCTCTCGAGTGTACAGTACCCTGGGTATATATTGGGGACCAACTAGCTAACTCCGCCCACAAGTAGATAGCCCCTGACTCTCTACCATGCAACTCCTTAAACGTCGGCTTGTTTGAAGGACCCACCCGGATACCCGGCTACAATTATGAGCTTACTAGAAACCAGGTCAACTTTACACGACCTGACCTTGATCACTTGGTGGTCATTAACACTCTAAAGGTGTGACTTTCTTAATTACTAGGGGCCGCCAACCTGGCGCCTCTCAAAACTTGTCTGGCTTGACTCATGTACTAAATATATATATTTAATAAAATTAAACAAAACACCTTTACGGTGTTACAGTGTTGATATACCAGATAATATCAGTGTTGATAGACCGGATAATAGTAGTGTTGATAGACCAGATAATAGCAGTGTTGATAGACCAGATAATAACAGTGTCAATAGACCAGATAATAGCAGTGTTAATAGACCAGATAATAGCAGTGTTAATAGACCAGATAATAGCTGTGTTAATAGACCAGATAATAGCAGTGTTAATAGACTAGATAATAGCAAAGACCACATAATAGCACAAGCAGTGTAAAAGGCAACTCAGCCAACTGTGATTGCAATCAAGTCAACTATTGGATGAGACCAATGTATTCTGAGAACCTTCCTCAGGAGCGTACAGGAGTATCTTTACCAACCTATACCCCTTACCCTGCAGAAACTGGAAGTTTCTGAACCATTATCTTTTGGGCCAAAAAAAGTAGCCCAGTGAAGATGAGAAGTATTAATGTTATATACACGATTCGAGGTGGATTTACAAATAAAATGAAAGTTACAGAAAAAACAGATAAAAACTACCACACATTATCACATTAACGGAAACAAAACTTTGTATTGTAGAAGAGACAATATTTCCATTTGGTTATGAAATAATGAGAACAGTGGAGGAGCTGGTGTAGCCTTACTGCTAGAGCTACACAGAGAAGTAGCATCAGCAGGTGTGTGAGACACGGATCTCTCAGCACACGCTCATGTCCTCTCATTTTCATGAGATGTGCTTTCACATTGCTTTCAGGGCATAACTTTCTTAGGACTGGACAGATATGGGGCATGTTTGGTGTCCACGGTATCTGTGTGGTCTGAGGAGTTCAGTGATATTGTCTATGTTGACCTGTGTCATCTCATTGAGCCGGAATCAATTGAGCAGTTGGTTGTTACTAGGTGGTAAGGACCCAGGAGGGTAGTTGGTGTGTTGTGTGGTAAGGATAGTCAATACGGTGGAAACTCGTTAGGCTAAACCCCAAAATACCTTACTCCTCCCTACCTAAATAGTACATAGATAAAAATTACCATAATACTAAAAAGTTACTGTAATGCTACAAGGAAATAAAGGCTGGGTAGACTGTGTCGTTGTTGATTATTGAAAAACATTTGATACTGTTCCTCATGAAAGGCTGATCAACATTATGAAGAAAAAAACTAGTGAAACTGTGAACAAACTGAATGGTGTAAGGGAGTAAATGATGGCCAGAAACAACGGGTCACAGTCATGGTGGCGTCGGGCTGAAGGACTGTGACAAGACTCGGTCTTGGGACCACTCTTGTTCCTTGTTTACGTGAATGACTTCACTGACAAGTGCACTTACATGTTGAAGTTTGCAGGTGGAGAATATCTAATGAGTGATACAATAACCAAGGAGGACGCAGAAAAATAAAGGAAACCCTTTGACAATTTGCAGTAGTGGTAGATTAATGGCTGCAAGAATTCAATCCCAACAAGTGTATAGTAATGAAAGTGGGATTGGGGAAAGACGACCAAGAGGTATCTGATCCATACGTGGAAGACAACTTGAGGAATGTAAGAGAGTAAAGATTTTGGAGTGCATAAAATTTCAACGTTACCACCTAAGGCGCACAAACAAGCAACTAGCAAACACTGAAACGTCCATTAAAAAAATATATGAGCTCCTTCAAGAAACTCTGTATATTCTGTGTTGCACTAATATTCTCAGGACGACACACAACAGAATAAAAAAACAAAACAAAGGTCTGCGACGAATGTGGCGCCAGAACTAAAACGGTTGAGCTTTGAGGTCAGATGAAGGGAACAACAAAATTAAAAGAAGGAACAAGTGTAGGGGATATGACCAAAATATTATATATGGAGGGAAGTAGACATGATGGACAAGGACAGGTACTTTGTGTTAAGAGAATGTAGAACATGAAGATATACCTGGAGCAGAAATCATAAATGTTTCAAATAATGTAAGGAAATACTGTGCCGATTGTCAAGTGAAACACACTGAGGAATCATGTCTTGGCAGCCACCTCCAGCTGCAACGTTAAGGCCAAATTTGTCAAATCAAAATTCAGAAAAGTTCCATTATATTGCACCAAGTACAATCAGGCTAGTGGACGGGGCATGAAGGCTTGGCCGCCCTCCCCTGACTCACAGGTTCATAAACATCGCTAATCAACCCGTCGTTTTAACTAATAATAATAAATAGACTTTGATAACTTGAGCAAGGATTAAAAGGTAACCCCTCGCACATATCTAATTTTACTATGTACCGGTCTCGTTTGGTCAGTGTGTTGGGAGTGTTTGTACGCTTCTTGTTAGCCCAGGTGGTTGTTAGCCCAGGTGGTTGTTAGCCCAGGTGGTTGTTAGCCCAGGTGGGTGTTAGCCCAGGTGGTTGTTAGTCCAGGTGGTTGTTAGCACAGGTGGTTGTTAGCCCAGGTGGTTGTTAGCCCAGGTGGTTGTTAGCCCAGGTGGTTGTTAGCCCAGGTGGTTGTTAGCCCAGGTGGTTGTTAGCCCAGGTGGTTGTTAGTCCAGGTGGTTGTTAGCACAGGTGGTTGTTAGCCCTGGTGGTTGTTAGCCGGGATGGTTGTTAGCCCAGGTGGTTGTTAGCCCAGGTGGTTGTTAGCTAGGTGGTTGTTAGCCCAGGTGGTTGTTAGCCCAGGTGGTTGTTAGCCCGGGTGGTTGTTAGCCCAGGTGGTTGTTAGCCCAATTGGTTGTTAGCCCAGGTGGTTGTTAGCCCAGGTGGTTGTTAGCCCAGGTGGTTGTTAGCCCAGGTGGTTGTTAGCCCAGGTGGTTGTTAGACCAGGTGGTTGTTAGCCCAGGTGGTTGTTAGCCCAGGTGGTTGTTAGCTCAGGTGGTTGTTAGCCGGGAAGGTTGTTAGCCGGGATGGTTGTTAGCCCAGGTGGTTGTTAGCCCAGGTGGTTGTTAGACCAGGTGGTTGTTAGCCCAGGTGGTTGTTAGCCCAGGTGGTTGTTAGCCCAGGTGGTTGTTAGACCAGGTGGTTGTTAGCCCAGGTGGTTGTTAGCCCAGGTGGTTGTTAGCTCAGGTGGTTGTTAGCCGGGAAGGTTGTTAGCCGGGATGGTTGTTAGCCCAGGTGGTTGTTAGCCCAGGTGGTTGTTAGCCCAGGTGGTTGTTAGCCCAGGTGGTTGTTAGCCCAGGTGGTTGTTAGCCCAGGTGGTTGTTAGCCCAGGTGATTGTTAGCCCAGGTGGTTGTTAGACCAGGTGCTTGTTAGCCCAGGTGGTTGTTAGCCCAGGTGGTTGTTAGCTCAGGTGGTTGTTAGCCCAGGTGGTTGTTAGCCCAGGTGGTTGTTAGTCCAGGTAGTTGTTAGCACAGGTGGTTGTTAGCCCAGGTGGTTGTTAGCCGGGATGGTTGTTAGCCCAGGTGGTTGTTAGCCCAGGTGGTTGTTAGCTAGGTGGTTGTTAGCCCAGGTGGTTGTTAGCCCGGGTGGTTGTTAGCCCAGGTAGTTGTTAGCCCGGGTGGTTGTTAGCCCAGGTGGTTGTTAGCCCAGGTGGTTGTTAGCCCAGGTGGTTGTTAGCCCAGGTGGTTGTTAGCCCAGGTGGTTGTTATCCCAGGTGGTTGTTAGCCCAGGTGGTTGTTAGCTGGGATGGTTGGTAGCCCAGGTGGTTGTTAGCCGGGATGGTTGTTAGCTGGGATGGTTGGTAGCCCAGGTGGTTGTTAGCCGGGATGGTTGTTAGCCCAGGTGGTTGTTAGCCGGGATGGTTGTTAGCTGGGATGGTTGGTAGCCCAGGTGGTTGTTAGCCGGGATGGTTGTTAGCCCAGGTGGTTGTTAGCCCAGGTGGTTGTTAGCCCAGGTGGTTGTTAGCCCAGGTGGTTGTTAGCTGGGATGGTTGGTAGCCCAGGTGGTTGTTAGCCGGGATGGTTGTTAGCCGGGATGGTTGTTAGCTGGGATGGTTGGTAGCCCAGGTGGTTGTTAGCCGGGATGGTTGTTAGCCCAGGTGGTTGTTAGCCGGGATGGTTGTTAGCTGGGATGGTTGTTAGCCGGGATGGTTGGTAGCCCAGGTGGTCGTTAGCCGGGATGGTTGTTAGCCCAGGTGGTTGTTAGCCGGGATGGTTGTTAGCCGGGATGGTTGTTAGCCCAGGTGGTTGTTAGCCCAGGTGGTTGTTAGCCCAGGTGGTTATTAGCCCAGGTGGTTGTTAGCCGGGATGGTTGTTAGCCCAGGTGGTTATTAGCCCAGGTGGTTGTTAGCCGGGATGGTTGTTTGAAGGGATGGTTGTTAGCCCAGGTGGTTGTTAGCCCAGGTGGTTGTTAGCCAGGATGGTTGTTATCCCAGGTGGTTGTTAGCCCAGGTGGTTTTTAGCCGGGATGGTTGTTAGCCCAGGTGGTTGTTAGCTGGGATGGTTGTTACCTCAGGTGGTTGTTAGCCCAGGTGGTTGTTAGCCCAGGTGGTTGTTAGCCCAGGTGGTTGTTAGCCCAGGTGGTTGTTAGCTGGGATGGTTGTTACCTCAGGTGGTTGTTAGCCCAGGTGGTTGTTAGCCCAGGTGGTTGTTAGCCCAGGTGGTTGTTAGCCCAGGTGGTTGTTAGCCCAGGTGGTTGTTAGCCCAGGTGGTTGTTAGCCCAAATAGCTGTTAGCCCGGGTGGTTGTTAGGACATAAGGACATAATAAACAACGACCAGGGGCCAGTGACCTTCACCACTGTAACCATCTTTACTACACACAACCTTCACAACTGTAACCATCTTTACTACACACAACCTTCACAACTGTAACCATCTTTACTACACACAACCTTCACAACTGTAACCATCTTTACTACACACAACCTTCACCACTGTAACCATCTTTACTACACACAACCTTCACAACTGTAACCATCTTTACTACACACAACCTTCACCACTGTAACCATCTTTACTACACACAACCTTCACCACTGTAACCATCTTTACTACACACAACCTTCACAACTGTAACCATCTTTACTACACACAACCTTCACAACTGTAACCATCTTTACTACACACAACCTTCACAACTGTAACCATCTTTACTACAAACAACCATCACCACTGTAACCATCTTTACTATACACAACCTTCACAACTGTAACCATCTTTACTACACATAACCTTCACAACTGTAACCATCTTTACTACACACAACCTTCACCACTGTAACCATCTTTACTACACACAACCATCACCACTGTAACCATCTTTACTATACACAACCTTCACAACTGTAACCATCTTTACTACAAATAACCTTCACAACTGTAACCATCTTTACTACACACAACCTTCACCACTGTAAAAAACTTTACTACACACAACCATCACCACTGTAACCATCTTTACTATACACAACCTTCATCACTGTAATCATCTTTACTACACACAACCTTCACCACTGTAACCATCTTTACTACACACAACCTTCACCACTGTACCCATCTTTACTACACACAATTATCACCACTGTAACCATCTTTACTACACACAACCTTCATCACTGTGACCATCTTTACTACACACAACCTTCACCACTGTAACCATCTTTACTACACACAACCTTCATCACTGTAACCATCTTTAATACACACAACCTTCATCACTGTAACCATCTTTACTACACACAACCCTCATCACTGTAACCATCTTTACTACACACAACCCTCATCACTGTAACCATCTTTACTATACACAACCCTCATCACTGTAACCATCTTTACTACACACAACCTTCATCACTGTAACCATCTTTACTACACACAACCTTCACCACTGTAACCATCTTTTCTACACATAACCTTCACCACTGTAACCATCTTTACTAAACACAACCTTCACCACTGTAACCATCTTTACTACACACAACCATCACCACTGTAACCATCTTTATTATACACAACCTTCATCACTGTAACCATCTTTACTACACACAACCTTCATCACTGTAACCATCTTTACTACACACAACCTTCACAACTGTAACCATCTTTACTACACACAACCTTCACAACTGTAACCATCTTTACACACAATTATCACCACTGTAACCATCTTTACTACACACAACCTTCATCACTGTGACCATCTTTACTACACACAACCTTCACCACTGTAACCATCTATACTACACACAACCTTCATCACTGTAACCATCTTTACTACACACAACCTTCATCACTGTAACCATCTTTACTACACACAACTCTCATCACTGTAACCATCTTTACTACACGCAACCCTTATCACTGTAACCATCTTTACTACACACAACCTTCACCACTGTAACCATCTTTACTACACACAACCATCACCACTGTAACCATCTTTACTACTCAAAACCTTCATCACTGTAACCATCTTTACTACACACAACCTTCACCACTGTAACCATCTTTACTAAACACAACCTTCACCACTGTAACCATCTTTACTACACACAACCATCACCACTGTAACCATCTTTATTATACACAACCTTCATCACTGTAACCATCTTTACTACACACAACCTTCATCACTGTAACCATCTTTACTACACACAACCTTCACAGCTGTAACCATCTTTACACACAATTATCACCCACTGTCACCATCTTTACTACACACAACCTTCATCACTGTGACCATCTTTACTATACACAACCTTCACCACTCTAACCATCTATACTACACACAACCTTCATCACTGTAACAATCTTTACTACACACAACCTTCATCACTGTAACCATCTTTACTACACACAACCCTCATCACTGTAACCATCTTTACTACACGCAACCCTTATCACTGTAACCATCTTTACTACACACAACCTTCACCACTGTAACAATCTTTACTACACACAACCATCACCACTGTAACCATCTTTACTATTCAAAACCTTCATCACTGTAACCATCTTTACTACACACAACCTTCACCACTGTAACCATCTTTACTACACACAACCTTGATCACTGTAACCATCTTTACTACACACAACCCTCAGCACTGTAACCATCTTTACTACACACAACCTTCACCACTGTAACCATCTTTACTACACACAACCTTCACCACTGTAAAAATCTTTACTTTACACAACCTTCACCACTGTAACCATCTTTACTACACACAACCTTCACCACTGTAACCATCTTTACTACACACAACCTTCAAAACTGTAACCATCCTTACTACACACAACCTTCACCACTGTAACCATCTTTATAACACACAACCTTCATCACTGTAACCATCTTTACTACACACAACCTTCATCACTCTAACCATCTTTACTACACACAACCCTCATCACTGTAACCATCTTTACTACACAACCGTCATCACTGTAACCATCTTTACTACACACAACCTTCATCACTGTAACCATCTTTACTACACACAACCTTCACCACTGTAACCATCTTTACTACACATAACCTTCACCACTGTAACCATCTTTACTACACACAACCTTCACCACTGTAACCATCTTTACTACACACAATCATCACCACTGTAACCATCTTTACTACACACAACCATCACCACTGTAACCATCTTTACTATACACAAACTTCATCACTGTAACCATCTTTACTACACACAACCTTCACAACTGTACCCATCTTTACTACACACAATTATCACAACTGTAACCATCTTTACTACACACAACCTTCATTACTGTGACCATCTTTACTACACACAACCAGCACCACTGTAACCATCTTTACTACTCACAACCTTCATCACTGTAACCATCTTTACTACACACAACCTTCACCACTGTAACCATCTTTACTACACACAACCTTGATCACTGTAACCATCTTTACTACACACAACCTTCATCACTGTAACCATCTTTACTACACACAACCTTTACCACTGTAACCATCTTTACTACACACAACTTTCGTCACTGTAACCATCTTTACTGCACACAACCCTCAGCACTGCAACCAACTTTACTACACATAACCTTCACCACTGTAACCATCTTTACTACACACAACCTTCACCACTGTAACCATCCTTACTACACACAACCTTCACCACTGTAACTATCTTTACTACACACAACCTTCATCACTGTAACCTTCTTTACTACACACAACCTTCACCACTGTAACCATCCTTACTACACAAAACCTTCACCACTGTAACCATCTTTACTACACACAACCTTCACCACTGTAACCATCTTTACTACACACAACCTTCACCTCTGTAACCATCCTTACTACACACAACCTTCACCACTGTAACCATCTTTACTACACACAACCTTCATCACTGTAACCATCTTTACTACACAACATTCACCACTGTAACCATCTTAACTACACACAACCTTCACCACTGTAACCATCCTTTCTACACACAACCTTCACCACTGTAACCATCTTTACTACACACAACCTTCACCACTGTAATTATCTTTACTACACATAACCTTCACCACTGTAACCATCTTTACTACACACAACCTTCACCACTGTAACTATCTTTACTACACACAACCAGCACCACTGTAACCATCTTTACTACACACAACCTTCATCACTGTAACCTTCTTTACTACACACAACCTTCACCACTGTAACCATCTTTACTACACACAACCTTCATTACTGTAACCATCTTTACTACACACAACCTTCACCACTGTAACCATCTTTTCTACACACAATCGGCATCACTGTATCCATCCTAACTGTACAGTTTTCATTACTGGGGCCTTTATTGGGTACAAACATCATCACGGTAACCGTCTTTACTACACACAACCATCACCACTGTAACCATCTTTACTACTCAAAACCTTCATCACTGTAACCATCTTTACTACACACAACCTTCACCACTGTAACCATCTTTACTAAACACAACCTTCATCACTGTAACCATCTTTACTACACACAACCTTCACCACTGTAACCATCTTTACTAAACACAACCTTCACCACTGTAACCATCTTTACTACACACAACCATCACCACTGTAACCATCTTTATTATACACAACCTTCATCACTGTAACCATCTTTACTACACACAACCTTCATCACTGTAACCATCTTTACTACACACAACCTTCACAGCTGTAACCATCTTTACACACAATTATCACCACTGTCACCATCTTTACTACACACAACCTTCATCACTGTGACCATCTTTACTATACACAACCTTCACCACTCTAACCATCTATACTACACACAACCTTCATCACTGTAACAATCTTTACTACACACAACCTTCATCACTGTAACCATCTTTACTACACACAACCCTCATCACTGTAACCATCTTTACTACACGCAACCCTTTTCACTGTAACCATCTTTACTACACACAACCTTCACCACTGTAACAATCTTTACTACACACAACCATCACCACTGTAACCATCTTTACTATTCAAAACCTTCATCACTGTAACCATCTTTACTACACACAACCTTCACCACTGTAACCATCTTTACTACACACAACCTTGATCACTGTAACCATCTTTACTACACACAACCCTCAGCACTGTAACCATCTTTACTACACACAACCTTCACCACTGTAACCATCTTTACTACACACAACCTTCACCACTGTAAAAATCTTTACTATACACAACCTTCACCACTGTAACCATCTTTACTACACACAACCTTCACCACTGTAACCATCTTTACTACACACAACCTTCAAAACTGTAACCATCCTTACTACACACAACCTTCACCACTGTAACCATCTTTATAACACACAACCTTCATCACTGTAACCATCTTTACTACACACAACCTTCATCACTCTAACCATCTTTACTACACACAACCCTCATCACTGTAACCATCTTTACTACACAACCGTCATCACTGTAACCATCTTTACTACACACAACCTTCATCACTGTAACCATCTTAACTACACACAACCTTCACCACTGTAACCATCTTTACTACACATAACCTTCACCACTGTAACCATCTTTACTACACACAACCTTCACCACTGTAACCATCTTTACTACACACAATCATCACCACTGTAACCATCTTTACTACACACAACCATCACCACTGTAACCATCTTTACTATACACAAACTTCATCACTGTAACCATCTTTACTACACACAACCTTCACAACTGTACCCATCTTTACTACACACAATTATCACAACTGTAACCATCTTTACTACACACAACCTTCATTACTGTGACCATCTTTACTACACACAACCTTCACCACTGTAACCATCTTTACTACACACAACCAGCACCACTGTAACCATCTTTACTACTCACAACCTTCATCACTGTAACCATCTTTACTACACACAACCTTCACCACTGTAACCATCTTTACTACACACAACCTTGATCACTGTAACCATCTTTACTACACACAACCTTCATCACTGTAACCATCTTTACTACACACAACCTTTACCACTGTAACCATCTTTACTACACACAACTTTCGTCACTGTAACCATCTTTACTGCACACAACCCTCAGCACTGTAACCAACTTTACTACACATAACCTTCACCACTGTAACCATCTTTACTACACACAACCTTCACCACTGTAACCATCCTTACTACACACAACCTTCACCACTGTAACTATCTTTACTACACACAACCTTCACCACTGTAACCATCTTTACTACACACAACCTTCACCACTGTAACCATCCTTACTACACAAAACCTTCACCACTGTAACCATCTTTACTACACACAACCTTCACCACTGTAACCATCTTTACTACACACAACCTTCACCTCTGTAACCATCCTTACTACACACAACCTTCACCACTGTAACCATCTTTACTACACACAACCTTCATCACTGTAACCATCTTTACTACACAACCTTCACCACTGTAACCATCTTAACTACACACAACCTTCACCACTGTAACCATCCTTTCTACACACAACCTTCACCACTGTAACCATCTTTACTACACACAACCTTCACCACTGTAATTATCTTTACTACACATAACCTTCACCACTGTAACCATCTTTACTACACACAACCTTCACCACTGTAACTATCTTTACTACACACAACCAGCACCACTGTAACCATCTTTACTACACACAACCTTCATCACTGTAACCTTCTTTACTACACACAACCTTCACCACTGTAACCATCTTTACTACACACAACCTTCATTACTGTAACCATCTTTACTACACACAACCTTCACCACTGTAACCATCTTTTCTACACACAATCGGCATCACTGTATCCATCCTAACTGTACAGTTTTCATTACTGGGGCCTTTATTGGGTACAAACATCATCACGGTAACCGTCTTTACTACACACAACCATCACCACTGTAACCATCTTTACTACTCAAAACCTTCATCACTGTAACCATCTTTACTACACACAACCTTCACCACTGTAACCATCTTTACTAAACACAACCTTCACCACTGTAACCATCTTTACTACACACAACCATCACCACTGTAACCATCTTTATTATACACAACCTTCATCACTGTAACCATCTTTACTACACACAACCTTCATCACTGTAACCATCTTTACTACACACAACCTTCACAGCTGTAACCATCTTTGCAGACAATTATCACCACTGTCACCATCTTTACTACACACAACCTTCATCACTGTGACCATCTTTACTATACACAACCTTCACCACTCTAACCATCTATACTACACACAACCTTCATCACTGTAACAATCTTTACTACACACAACCTTCATCACTGTAACCATCTTTACTACACACAACCCTCATCACTGTAACCATCTTTACTACACGCAACCCTTATCACTGTAACCATCTTTACTACACACAACCTTCACCACTGTAACAATCTTTACTACACACAACCATCACCACTGTAACCATCTTTACTATTCAAAACCTTCATCACTGTAACCATCTTTACTACACACAACCTTCACCACTGTAACCATCTTTACTACACACAACCTTGATCACTGTAACCATCTTTACTACACACAACCCTCAGCACTGTAACCATCTTTACTACACACAACCTTCACCACTGTAACCATCTTTACTACACACAACCTTCACCACTGTAAAAATCTTTACTATACACAACCTTCACCACTGTAACCATCTTTACTACACACAACCTTCACCACTGTAACCATCTTTACTACACACAACCTTCAAAACTGTAACCATCCTTACTACACACAACCTTCACCACTGTAACCATCTTTATAACACACAACCTTCATCACTGTAACCATCTTTACTACACACAACCCTCATCACTCTAACCATCTTTACTACACACAACCCTCATCACTGTAACCATCTTTACTACACAACCGTCATCACTGTAACCATCTTTACTACACACAACTTTCATCACTGTAACCATCTTTACTACACACAACCATCACCACTGTAACCATCTTTACTACACATAACCTTCACCACTGTAACCATCTTTACTACACACAACCTTCACCACTGTAACCTTCTTTACTACACACAATCATCACCACTGTAACCATCTTACTACACACAACCATCACCACTGTAACCATCTTTACTATACACAAACTTCATCACTGTAACCATCTTTACTACACACAACCTTCACAACTGTACCCATCTTTACTACACACAATTATCACAACTGTAACCATCTTTACTACACACAACCTTCATTACTGTGACCATCTTTACTACACACAACCTTCACCACTGTAACCATCTTTACTACACACAACCAGCACCACTGTAACCATCTTTACTACTCACAACCTTCATCACTGTAACCATCTTTACTACACACAACCTTCACCACTGTAACCATCTTTACTACACACAACCTTGATCACTGTAACCATCTTTACTACACACAACCTTCATCACTGTAACCATCTTTACTACACACAACCTTTACCACTGTAACCATCTTTACTACACACAACTTTCGTCACTGTAACCATCTTTACTGCACACAACCCTCAGCACTGTAACCAACTTTACTACACATAACCTTCACCACTGTAACCATCTTTACTACACACAACCTTCACCACTGTAACCATCCTTACTACACACAACCTTCACCACTGTAACTATCTTTACTACACACAACCTTCATCACTGTAACCATCTTTACTACACACAACCTTCACCACTGTAACCATCCTTACTACACAAAACCTTCACCACTGTAACCATCTTTACTACACACAACCTTCACCACTGTAACCATCTTTACTACACACAACCTTCACCTCTGTAACCATCCTTACTACACACAACCTTCACTACTGTAACCATCTTTACTACACACAACCTTCATCACTGTAACCATCTTTACTACACAACCTTCACCACTGTAACCATCTTAACTACACACAACCTTCACCACTGTAACCATCCTTTCTACACACAACCTTCACCACTGTAACCATCTTTACTACACACAACCTTCACCACTGTAATTATCTTTACTACACATAACCTTCACCACTGTAACCATCTTTACTACACACAACCTTCACCACTGTAACTATCTTTACTACACACAACCAGCACCACTGTAACCATCTTTACTACACACAACCTTCATCACTGTAACCTTCTTTACTACACACAACCTTCACCACTGTAACCATCTTTACTACACACAACCTTCATTACTGTAACCATCTTTACTACACACAACCTTCACCACTGTAACCATCTTTTCTACACACAATCGGCATCACTGTATCCATCCTAACTGTACAGTTTTCATTACTGGGGCCTTTATTGGGTACAAACATCATCACGGTAACCGTCTTTACTACACACCAACGTAACCATTTCTTGACCAAACAATAATTTTAGGACACATTATAAAATTGTTGCACATTTAATTTTCAGTATCAGAAATCAAGGAATAAGGAAACAACAGTTCAATAACTCAGATAAAATATTTTATTTAATCCTAGTAATAACATCAATGATTTTTAATATAAAAATATCTTTTCAATAATTTCATTTTTTTCATTTTTATTTCCTTTTCCTGTTTTCGTTCGTTATTATTTTCCAGCTTATGCGTTTTCTCTTTTTCTTGTCCATACTGCTTATCTTTTTCTTGTCCATGCTGCTTATTTTTTTCTTGTCCATGCTGCTTATCTTTTTCTTGTCCATGCTGCTTATCTTTTTCTTGCCCAAGCTGCTTATCTTTTTCTTGTCCCTGCTTCATTTCTGCCTGCCGTTGTTCTTCAAGGTTCTGCCGGTGTTCTTTCTTCCGTGGGTTCTTCTCCACCTTCTGAAGCTTGGTCTTCATGCGTGCGAGCTTCTCTGCGAGAGCACTGGGCACTGAGCCCACCACTCCCTGCCTGGCTCGCTTGATTCGTGGGTCATGTGACCCCGGGGGAACCACCTCTGCATACCTGCGTTTCACACCTGACCCTGCCTCATATCCTCCATCATGACCTATGAGCCAAGGCGGGACCCCTTCTCCATAACCTTCAGGCAAGTCAGGGTTCCTGCCAGACTCATCCATCCTTGACTGAGGTCTAAGTAAAGAGTCCAGAAGGACTCAGTGAGGCTCAGGTAAATATCCCAGATGGTAAATATTTAGTCAAGGTGATAGTGTTTGTAGTGTAAAGTTAGGTAATTATCAAGAGAAAGCACTAAGGCATTACGACTATACAGCACTTGCAAAGGGTAAGGGGGATAAGTAACTATGATATGATAGAGGAAAGGAATGGTGCCCAACCACTTCGACGGCACCATTCATGTTTTAGTGAGTGGAGGTGCTACAAAGTCTTATAGAAACCCAACCCTCATGTTAGTCATGGTGATGATGATTAAAGTACTCATGACGAATCTGCGAGTGAAATACTGAAGATAAAAATGCCAAGTAGTAGTCAAGAAAAAGATTTATTGTGAGAAAGTGTCAAGATGATAGTCACTGAGCAGTGAAAATGTTGGCACTGCTGGCAATGGTGTAGTGAAGAGTTAGATGCTGGCAGCTTAGTAGTGAGTATGGAAACACTGGAGATGTTGGCACTGCTGGCAATGGTGTTGTCAAGAGTTAGATGCTGGCAACTTAGTAGTGAATATGACAACACTGGAGATGTTGGCACTGCTGGCAATGGTGTTGTCAAGAGTTAGATGTTGGCAACTTAGTAGTGAACATGGCAACACTGGAGATGTTGGCACTGCTGGCAATGGTATTGTCAAGAGTTAGATGCTGGCAACTTGTAATGGGAGCGTAATAGTCATGGTGGTGACGCTGGCTGTGTAATAGTCATGGTAGTGACGCTGGAGTGTAATAGTCATGGTGGTGATGTTGGGAGTGTAATAGTCATGGTGGTGACGCTGGCAGTGTAATAGTCATGGTGGTGATGTTGGGAGTGTAATAGTCATGGTGACGCTGGGAGTGTAATAGTCATGGTGGTGACGCTGGGAGTGTAATAGTCATGGTGGTGATGTTGGGAGTGTAATAGTCAGGGTGACGCTGGCAGTGTAATAGTCATGGTGGTGACGCTGGGAGTGTAATAGTCATGGTGGTGATGTTGGGAGTGTAATAGTCATGGTGGTGACGCTGGCAGTGTAATGATCATAGTGGTGATGTTGGGAGTGTAATAGTCATGGTGACGCTGGGAGTGTAATAGTCATGGTGACGCTGGGAGTGTAATAGTCATGGTGACGCTTGGAATGTAATAGTCATGGTGACGCTGGGAGTGTAATAGTCATGGTGACGCTGGGAGTGTAATAGTCATAGTGATGATGATGGGAGTGTAATAGTCATGGTGGTGATGTTGGGAGTGTAATAGTCATGGTGACGATGTTGGGAGTGTAATAGTCATGGTGGTGACGCTGGCAGTGTAATAGTCATGGTGATATTAATAGTGTAATAGTCATAGTGACGATGTTGGGAGTGTAATAGTCATGGTGATGATGTTGGAAGTGTAATAGTCATGGTGATGAGGTTGGGAGAGAAATAGTCATGGTGATGATGTTGGGAGTGTAATAGTCATGGTGATGATGTTGGAAGTGTAATAGTCATGGTGATGAGGTTGGGAGTATAATAGTCATGGTGATGATGTTGGGAGTGTAATAGTCATGGTGATGATGTTTGGAGTGTAATAGTCATGGTGATGATGTTGGGAGTGTAATAGTCATGGTGATGATGTTGGGAGTGTAATAGTCATGGTGATGATGCTGGGAGTGTAATAGTCATGGTGATGATGTTGGGAGTGTAACAGTCTTGGTGACGCTGGGAGTGTAATAGTCATGGTGACGCTGGGAGTGTTATAGTCATAGTGACGCTGGGAGTGTAATAGTCATGGTGACGATGGGAGTGTAATAGTCATGGTGATGTTGGGAGTGTAATAGTCATGGTGGTGACGCAGGCAGTGTAATAGTCATGGTGATGTTGGGAGTGTAATAGTCATGGTGGTTATGTTGGGAGTGTAATAGTCATAGTGGTGACGCTTGGAGTGTAATAGTCATGGTGGTGACGCTGGGAGTGTAATAGTCATGGTGATTAAGATAAATTGGGATGATGATAAATAGGAATGATGATAATTGAGCATGCTCGAGCCGAGCTCAGACCGGGAGCTACATTTAACTCGTGCCGAGCTACATTGCATCATGGTGATACAATGTAACAATTACAAACGATGCAGAACATTTGCAGAGACGAAATGTCCCTGACATTTCATTGTCACTTGGCAATGTCGAAGTCTTCACTTTGAAAAATTTTGTGCATATTGGAGATGTAAGCGATTGTAAGAAATTTTATTCTACACTTATTAACATGTCCTCATTCTGTTCTTAGTGTATTTATTGGATTTTATATAGTTTAATTGCATTCTTTAGCACCTCCACAGGTGAAGAACAACTACATCAAACATGATAAATTTATCTTATGAGAGACATGATTATAAAGTAAAAATGTGCAATATTTAAAAGAGTGAAATTGAGACTTTTTATCTCCCCTGTCGAATCCCTTTAGAATTTTGTAGGTAATGATGAGGTCTCCTCGAGCTCTCCTGTCTTCCAACGAGGTGGGGTGCATTTCACAACGCCTTTCCTTCATCACTGTAACCATCTTTACTACACACAACCTTCATCACTGTAACCATCTTTACTACACACAACCCTCATCACTGTAACCATCTTTACTACACGCAACCCTCATCACTGTAACCATCTTTACTACACACAACCCTCATCACTGTAACCATCTTTACTACACACAACCTTCATCACTGTAACCATCTTTACTACACACAACCTTCTCCACTGTAACCATCTTTACTACACATAACCTTCACCACTGTAACCATCTTAACTACACACAACCTTCACCACTGTAACCATCTTTACTACACACAACCAGCACCACTGTAACCATCTTTACTACTTACAACCTTCATCACTGTAACCATCTTTACTACACACAACCTTCACCACTCTAACCATCTTTACTACACACAACCTTCACCACTGTAAAAATCTTTGCTATACACAACCTTCACAACTGTAACCATCTTTACTACACACAACCTTCACCACTGTAACCATCTTTACTACACACAACCTTCACCACTGTAACCATCCTTATTACACACAACCTTCACCACTGTAACCATCGTTACTACACACAACCTTCATCACTGTAACCATCTTTACTACACACAACCTTCACCACTGTAACCATCTTTACTACACACAACCTTTACCACTGTAACCATCCTTACTACACACAACCTTCACCACTGTAACCATCTTTACTACACATAACCTTCACCACTGTAACCATCTTTACTACACACAACCTTCACCACTGTAACCATCTTTACTGCACACAACCAGCACCACTGTAACCATCTTTACTACACACAACCTTTATCACTGTAACCATCTTTACTACACACAACCTTCACCACTGTAACCATCTTTACTACACACAACCTTCATCACTTTAACCATCTTTACTACACACAACCTTCATCACTGTAACCATCTTTACTACACACAACCTTTACCACTGTAACCATCTTTACTACACACAACTTTCGTCACTGTAACCATCTTTACTGCACACAACCCTCAGCACTGTAACCATCTTTACTACACACAACCTTCACCACTGTAACCGTCTTTACTACACACAACCTTCACCACTGTAACCATCTTTACTATTCACAACCTTCATCACTGTAACCATCTTTACTACACACAACCTTCACCACTGTAACCATCTTTACTACACACAACCTTCACCACTGTAACCATCCTTACTACACACAACCTTCGCCACTGTAATCATCATTACTACACACAACCTTCACCACTGTAACCATCTTTACTACACACAACCTTCATTACTGTAACCATCTTTACTACAGACAACCTTCACCACTGTAACCATCTTTACTACACACAATCGGCATCACTGTAACCATCCTAACTGTACAGTTTTCATTACTGGGGCCTTTATTGGGTACAAACATCATCACTGTAACCGTCTTTACAACACACCAACGTAACCATTTCTTGACCAAACAATAATTTTAGGACACATTATTAAAATGTTGCACATTTAATTTTCAGCTTCAGAAATCAAGGAATAAGGAAACAACAGTTAAATAACTCAGATAAAATATTTTATTTAATCCTAGTAATAACATCAATGATTTTTAATATAAAAATGTCTTTTCAATAATTTCATTTTTTTCATTTTTATTTCCTTTTCCTGTTTTCGTTCGTTATTATTTTCCAGCTTATGCTTTTTCTCTTTTTCTTGTCCATACTGCTTATCTTTTTCTTGTCCATGCTGCTTATCTTTTTCTTGTCCATGCTGCTTATCTTTTTCTTGTCCATGCTGCTTATCTTTTTCTTGCCCATGCTGCTTATCTTTTTCTTGTCCCTGCTTCATTTCTGCCTGCCGTTGTTCTTCAAGGTTCTGCCGGTGTTCTTTCTTCCGTGGGTTCTTCTCCACCTTCTGAAGCTTGGTCTTCATGCGTGCGAGCTTCTCTGCGAGAGCACTGGGCACTGAGCCCACCACTCCCTGCCTGGCTCGCTTGATACGTGGGTCATGTGACCCCGGGGGAACCACCTCTGCATACCTGCGTTTCACACCTGACCCTGCCTCATATCCTCCATCATGACCTATGAGCCAAGGCGGGACCCCTTCTCCATAACCTTCAGGCAAGTCAGGGTTCCTGCCAGACTCATCCATCCTTGACTGAGGTCTAAGTAAAGAGTCCAGAAGGACTCAGTGAGGCTCAGGTAAATATCCCAGATGGTAAATATTTAGTCAAGGTGATAGTGTTTGTAGTGTAAAGTTAGGTAATTATCAAGAGAAAGCACTAAGGCATTACGACTATACAGCACTTGCAAAGGGTAAGGGGGATAAGTAACTATGATATGATAGAGGAAAGGAATGGTGCCCAACCACTTCGACGGCACCATTCATGTTTTAGTGAGTGGAGGTGCTACAAAGTCTTATAGAAACCCAACCCTCATGTTAGTCATGGTGATGATGATTAAAGTACTCATGACGAAGCTGCGAGTGAAATACTGAAGATAAAAATGCCAAGTAGTAGTCAAGAAAAAGATTTATTGTGAGAAAGTGTCAAGATGATAGTCACTGAGCAGTGAAAATGTTGGCACTGCTGGCAATGGTGTAGTGAAGAGTTAGATGCTGGCAGCTTAGTAGTGAGTATGGAAACACTGGAGATGTTGGCACTGCTGGCAATGGTGTTGTCAAGAGTTAGATGCTGGCAACTTAGTAGTGAATATGACAACACTGGAGATGTTGGCACTGCTGGCAATGGTGTTGTCAAGAGTTAGATGTTGGCAACTTAGTAGTGAACATGGCAACACTGGAGATGTTGGCACTGCTGGCAATGGTATTGTCAAGAGTTAGATGCTGGCAACTTGTAATGGGAGCGTAATAGTCATGGTGGTGACGCTGGCTGTGTAATAGTCATGGTAGTGACGCTGGAGTGTAATAGTCATGGTGGTGATGTTGGGAGTGTAATAGTCATGGTGGTGACGCTGGCAGTGTAATAGTCATGGTGGTGATGTTGGGAGTGTAATAGTCATGGTGACGCTGGGAGTGTAATAGTCATGGTGGTGACGCTGGGAGTGTAATAGTCATGGTGGTGATGTTGGGAGTGTAATAGTCAGGGTGACGCTGGCAGTGTAATAGTCATGGTGGTGACGCTGGGAGTGTAATAGTCATGGTGGTGATGTTGGGAGTGTAATAGTCATGGTGGTGACGCTGGCAGTGTAATGATCATGGTGGTGATGTTGGGAGTGTAATAGTCATGGTGACGCTGGGAGTGTAATAGTCATGGTGACGCTGGGAGTGTAATAGTCATGGTGACGCTTGGAGTGTAATAGTCATGGTGACGCTGGGAGTGTAATAGTCATGGTGACGCTGGGAGTGTAATAGTCATAGTGATGATGATGGGAGTGTAATAGTCATGGTGGTGATGTTGGGAGTGTAATAGTCATGGTGACGATGTTGGGAGTGTAATAGTCATGGTGGTGACGCTGGCAGTGTAATAGTCATGGTGATATTAATAGTGTAATAGTCATAGTGACGATGTTGGGAGTGTAATAGTCATGGTGATGATGTTGGAAGTGTAATAGTCATGGTGATGAGGTTGGGAGAGAAATAGTCATGGTGATGATGTTGGGAGTGTAATAGTCATGGTGATGATGTTGGAAGTGTAATAGTCATGGTGATGAGGTTGGGAGTATAATAGTCATGGTGATGATGTTGGGAGTGTAATAGTCATGGTGATGATGTTTGGAGTGTAATAGTCATGGTGATGATGTTGGGAGTGTAATAGTCATGGTGATGATGTTGGGAGTGTAATAGTCATGGTGATGATGCTGGGAGTGTAATTGTCATGGTGATGATGTTGGGAGTGTAACAGTCTTGGTGACGCTGGGAGTGTAATAGTCATGGTGACGCTGGGAGTGTTATAGTCATAGTGACGCTGGGAGTGTAATAGTCATGGTGACGATGGGAGTGTAATAGTCATGGTGATGTTGGGAGTGTAATAGTCATGGTGGTGACGCAGGCAGTGTAATAGTCATGGTGATGTTGGGAGTGTAATAGTCATGGTGGTTATGTTGGGAGTGTAATAGTCATAGTGGTGACGCTTGGAGTGTAATAGTCATGGTGGTGACGCTGGGAGTGTAATAGTCATGATGATTAAGATAAATTGGGATGATGATAAATAGGAATGATGATAATTGAGCATGCTCGAGCCGAGCTCAGACCGGGAGCTACATTTAACTCGTGCCGAGCTACATTGCATCATGGTGATACAATGTAACAATTACAAACGATGCAGAACATTTGCAGAGACGAAATGTCCCTGACATTTCATTGTCACTTGGCAATGTCGAAGTCTTCACTTTGAAAAATTTTGTGCATATTGGAGATGTAAGCGATTGTAAGAAATTTTATTCTACACTTATTAACATGTCCTCATTCTGTTCTTAGTGTATTTATTGGATTTTATATAGTTTAATTGCATTCTTTAGCACCTCCACAGGTGAAGAACAACTACATCAAACATGATAAATTTATCTTATGAGAGACATGATTATAAAGTAAAAATGTGCAATATTTAAAAGAGTGAAATTGAGACTTTTTATCTCCCCTGTCGAATCCCTTTAGAATTTTGTAGGTAATGATGAGGTCTCCTCGAGCTCTCCTGTCTTCCAACGAGGTGGGGTGCATTTCACAACGCCTTTCCTTCATCACTGTAACCATCTTTACTACACACAACCTTCATCACTGTAACCATCTTTACTACACACAACCCTCATCACTGTAACCATCTTTACTACACGCAACCCTCATCACTGTAACCATCTTTACTACACACAACCCTCATCACTGTAACCATCTTTACTACACACAACCTTCATCACTGTAACCATCTTTACTACACACAACCTTCTCCACTGTAACCATCTTTACTACACATAACCTTCACCACTGTAACCATCTTAACTACACACAACCTTCACCACTGTAACCATCTTTACTACACACAACCAGCACCACTGTAACCATCTTTACTACTTACAACCTTCATCACTGTAACCATCTTTACTACACACAACCTTCACCACTCTAACCATCTTTACTACACACAACCTTCACCACTGTAAAAATCTTTGCTATACACAACCTTCACAACTGTAACCATCTTTACTACACACAACCTTCACCACTGTAACCATCTTTACTACACACAACCTTCACCACTGTAACCATCCTTATTACACACAACCTTCACCACTGTAACCATCGTTACTACACACAACCTTCATCACTGTAACCATCTTTACTACACACAACCTTCACCACTGTAACCATCTTTACTACACACAACCTTTACCACTGTAACCATCCTTACTACACACAACCTTCACCACTGTAACCATCTTTACTACACATAACCTTCACCACTGTAACCATCTTTACTACACACAACCTTCACCACTGTAACCATCTTTACTGCACACAACCAGCACCACTGTAACCATCTTTACTACACACAACCTTTATCACTGTAACCATCTTTACTACACACAACCTTCACCACTGTAACCATCTTTACTACACACAACCTTCATCACTTTAACCATCTTTACTACACACAACCTTCATCACTGTAACCATCTTTACTACACACAACCTTTACCACTGTAACCATCTTTACTACACACAACTTTCGTCACTGTAACCATCTTTACTGCACACAACCCTCAGCACTGTAACCATCTTTACTACACACAACCTTCACCACTGTAACCGTCTTTACTACACACAACCTTCACCACTGTAACCATCTTTACTATTCACAACCTTCATCACTGTAACCATCTTTACTACACACAACCTTCACCACTGTAACCATCTTTACTACACACAACCTTCACCACTGTAACCATCCTTACTACACACAACCTTCGCCACTGTAATCATCATTACTACACACAACCTTCACCACTGTAACCATCTTTACTACACACAACCTTCATTACTGTAACCATCTTTACTACAGACAACCTTCACCACTGTAACCATCTTTACTACACACAATCGGCATCACTGTAACCATCCTAACTGTACAGTTTTCATTACTGGGGCCTTTATTGGGTACAAACATCATCACTGTAACCGTCTTTACTACACACCAACGTAACCATTTCTTGACCAAACAATAATTTTAGGACACATTATTAAATTGTTGCACATTTAATTTTCAGCTTCAGAAATCAAGGAATAAGGAAACACCAGTTAAATAACTCAGGTAAAATATTTTATTTAATCCTAGTAATAACATCAATGATTTTTAATATAAAAATGTCTTTTCAATAGTTTCATTTTTTTCATTTTTATTTCCTTTTCCTGTTTTCGTTCGTTATTATTTTCCAGCTTATGCTTTTTCTCTTTTTCTTGTCCATACTGCTTATCTTTTTCTTGTCCATGCTGCTTATCTTTTTCTTGTCCATGCTGCTTATCTTTTTCTTGTCCATGCTGCTTATCTTTTTCTTGCCCATGCTGCTTATCTTTTTCTTGCCCCTGCTTCATTGCTGCCTGCCGTTGTTCTTCGAGGTTCTGCCGGTGTTCTTTCTTCCGTGGGTTCTTCTCCACCTTCTGAAGTTTGGTCTTCATGCGTGCGAGCTTCTCTGCGAGAGCACTGGGCACTGAGCCCACCACTCCCTGCCTGGCTCGCTTGATACGTGGGTCATGTGACCCCGGGGGAACCACCTCTGCATACCTGCGTTTCACACCTGACCCTGCCTCATATCCTCCATCATGACCTATGAGCCAAGGCGGGACCCCTTCTCCATAACCTTCAGGCAAGTCAGGGTTCCTGCCAGACTCATCCATGCTTGACTGAGGACTAAGTAAAGAGTCCTGAAGGACTCAGTGAGGCTCAGGTAAATATCCCAGATGGTGAATATTTAGTCAAGGTGATAGTGTTTGTAGTGTAAAGTAAGGTAATTATCAAGAGAAAGCACTAAGGCATTACGACTATACAGCACTTGCCAAGGGTAAGGGAGATAAGTAACTATGATATGATAGAGGAAAGGAATGGTGCCCAACCACTTCGACGGCACCATTCATGTTTTAGTGAGTGGAGGTGCTACAAAGTCTTATAGAAACCCAATCCTCATGTTAGTCATGGTTATGATGATTAAAGTACTCATGACGAAGCTGCGAGTGAAATACTGAAGATAAAAATGACAAGAAGTAGTCAAGAAAAAGATTTATTGTGAGAAAGTGTCAAGATGATAGTCACTGAGCAGTGAAGATGTTGGCACTGCTGGCAATGGTGTTGTCAAGAGTTAGATGCTGGCAACTTAGTAGTGAATATGACAACACTGGAGATGTTGGCACTACTGGCAATGGTGTTGTCAAGAGTTAGATGCTGGCAACTTAGTAGTGAATATGACAACACTGGAGATGTTGGCACTGCTGGCAATGGTGTTGTCAAGAGTTAGATGCTGACAGCTTAGTAGTGAATATGGCAACACTGGAGATGTTGGCACTGCTGGCAATGGTGTTGTCAAGAATTAGATGCTGGCAACTTAGTAGTGAATATGACAACACTGGAGATGTTGGCACTGCTGGCAATGGTGTTGTCAAGAGTTAGATGCTGGCAACTTAGTAGTGAATATGACAACACTGGAGATGTTGGTACTGCTGGCAATGGTGTTGTCAAGAGTTAGTTGCTGGCAACTTAGTAGTGAACATGGCAACACTGGAGATGTTGGCACTGCTGGCAATGGTATTGTCAAGAGTTAGATGCTGGCAACTTGTAATGGGAGCGTAATAGTCATGGTGGTGACGCTGGCAGTGTAATAGTCATGGTGGTGACGCTGGGAGTGTAATAGTCATGGTGGTGATGTTGGGAGTGTAATAGTCATAGTGACGATGTTGGGAGTGTAATAGTCATGGTGATGATGTTGGAAGTGTAATAGTCATGGTGATGATGTTGGAAGTGTAATAGTAATGGTGATGAGGTTGGGAGTGTAATAGTCATAGTGACGATGTTGGGAGTGTAATAGTCATAGTGATGATGTTGGAAGTGTAATAGTCATGGTGATGAGGTTGGGAGTGTAATAGTCATGGTGATGATGTTGGGAGTGTAATAGTCATGGTGATGATGTTGGAAGTGTAATAGTCATGGTGATGAGGTTGGGAGCGTAATAGTCATGGTGATGATGTTGGGAGTGTAATAGTCATGGTGATGATGTTGGAAGTGTAATAGTCATGGTGATGATGTTGGGAGTGTAATAGTCATGGTGATGATGTTGGGAGTGTAATAGTCATGGTGATGATACTGGGAGTGTAATAGTCATGGTGATGATGTTGGGAGTGTAATAGTCATGGTGGTGATGTTGGGAGTGTAATAGTCATGGTGACGCTGGGAGTGTAATAGTCATGGTGACGCTGGGAGTGTAATAGTCATGGTGACGCTGGGAGTGTAATAGTCATGGTGACGCTGGGAGTGTAATAGTCATGGTGATGTTGGGAGTGTAATAGTCATGGTGGTGACGCAGGCAGTGTAATAGTCATGGTGGTGACGCAGGCAGTGTAATAGTCATGGTGATGTTGGGAGTGTATTAGTCATGGTGGTGATGTTGGGAGTGTAATAGTCATAGTGGTGACGCTGGGAGTGTAATAGTCATGGTGGTGACGCTGGGAGTGTAATAGTCATGGTGATTAAGATAAATTGGGATGATGATAAATAGGAATGATGATAATTGAGCATGCTCGAGCCGAGCTCAGACCGGGAGCTACATTTAACTCGTGCCGAGCTACATTGCATCATGATGATACAATGTAACAATTACAAACGATGCAGAACATTTGCAGAGACGAAATGTCCTTGACATTCCATTGTCACTTGACAATGTCGAAGTCTTCACTTTGAAAATTTTTGTGCATATTGGAGATGTAAGCGATTGTAAGAAATTTTATTCTACACTTATTAACATGTCCTCTTTCTGTTCTTAGTGTATTATTGGATTTTATATAGTTTAATTGCATTCTTTAGCACCTCCACAGGTGAAGAACAACTACAACAAACATGATAAATTTATCTTATGAGAGACATGATGATTATAAAGTAAAAATGTGCAATATTTAAAAGAGTGAAATTGAGACTTTTTATCTCCCCTGTCGAATCCTTTTAGAATTTTGTAGGTAATGATGAGGACTCCTCGAGCTCTCCTGTCTTCCAACGAGGTGGGGTGCATTTCACAACGCCTTTCCTTCATAACTGTAACCATCTTTACTACACACAACCTTCATCACTGTAACTATCTTTACTACACACAACCCTCATCACTGTAACCATCTTTACTTCACACAACCTTCACCACTGTAACCATTTTTACTACACACAACCTTCACCACTGTAACCATCTTTACTATACACAACTTTCATCACTGTAAATATTTTTAATACACAGAACCTTCACCACTGTAACCATCTTTACTACACACAACCTTCACCATTGTAACCATCCTTACTACACACAACCTTCACCACTGTAACCATCTTTACTACACACAGCCTTCATCACTGTAACCATCTTTACTACACACAACCTTCACCACTGTAACCATCTTTACTACACACAACCTTCATTACTGTAACCATCTTTACTATACACAACCTTCACCACTGTAACCATCTTTACTACACACAATCGGCATCACTGTAACCATCCTAACTGTACAGTTTTCATTACTGGGTCCTTTATTGGGTACAAACATCATCACTGTAACCGTCTTTACTACACACCAACGTAACCATTTCTTGACCAAACAATAATTTTAGGACACATTATTAAATTGTTGCACATTTAATTTTCAGCTTCAGAAATCAAGGAATAAGGAAACACCAGTTAAATAACTCAGGTAAAATATTTTATTTAATCCTAGTAATAACATCAATAATTTTTAATATAAAAATGTCTTTTCAATAGTTTCATTTTTTTCATTTTTATTTCCTTTTCCTGTTTTCGTTCGTTATTATTTTCCAGCTTATGCTTTTTCTCTTTTTCTTGTCCATACTGCTTATCTTTTTCTTGTCCATGCTGCTTATCTTTTTCTTGTCCATGCTGCTTATCTTTTTCTTGTCCATGCTGCTTATCTTTTTCTTGCCCATGCTGCTTATCTTTTTCTTGTCCCTGCTTCATTGCTGCCTGCCGTTGTTCTTCGAGGTTCTGCCGGTGTTCTTTCTTCCGTGGGTTCTTCTCCACCTTCTGAAGTTTGGTCTTCATGCGTGCGAGCTTCTCTGCGAGAGCACTGGGCACTGAGCCCACCACTCCCTGCCTGGCTCGCTTGATACGTGGGTCATGTGACCCCGGGGGAACCACCTCTGCATACCTGCGTTTCACACCTGACCCTGCCTCATATCCTCCATCATGACCTATGAGCCAAGGCGGGACCCCTTCTCCATAACCTTCAGGCAAGTCAGGGTTCCTGCCAGACTCATCCATCCTTGACTGAGGTCTAAGTAAAGAGTCTTGAAGGACTCAGTGAGGCTCAGGTAAATATCCCAGATGGTGAATATTTAGTCATGGTGATAGTGTTTGTAGTGTAAAGTAAGGTAATTATCAAGAGAAAGCACTAAGGCATTACGACTATACAGCACTTGCAAAGGGTAAGGGGGATAAGTAACTATGATATGATAGAGGAAAGGAATGGTGCCCAACCACTTCGACGGCACCATTCATGTTTTAGTGAGTGGAGGTGCTACAAAGTCTTATAGAAACCCAATCCTCATGTTAGTCATGGTGATGATGATTAAAGTACTCATGACGAAGCTGCGAGTGAAATACTGAAGATAAAAATGCCAAGAAGTAGTCAAGAAAAAGATTTATTGTGAGAAAGTGTCAAGATGATAGTCACTGAGCAGTGAAGATGTTGGCACTGCTGGCAATGGTGTTGTCAAGAGTTAGATGCTGGCAACTTAGTAGTGAATATGACAACACTGGAGATGTTGGCACTACTGGCAATGGTGTTGTCAAGAGTTAGATGCTGGCAACTTAGTAGTGAATATGACAACACTGGAGATGTTGGCACTGCTGGCAATGGTGTTGTCAAGAGTTAGATGCTGGCAGCTTAGTAGTGAATATGGCAACACTGGAGATGTTGGCACTGCTGGCAATGGTGTTGTCAAGAGTTAGATGCTGGCAACTTAGTAGTGAATATGACAACACTGGAGATGTTGGCACTGCTGGCAATGGTGTTGTCAAGAGTTAGATGCTGGCAACTTAGTAGTGAATATGACAACACTGGAGATGTTGGTACTGCTGGCAATGGTGTTGTCAAGGGTTAGTTGCTGGCAACTTAGTAGTGAACATGGCAACACTGGAGATGTTGGTACTGCTGGCAATGGTATTGTCAAGAGTTAGATGCTGGCAACTTGTAATGGGAGCGTAATAGTCATGGTGGTGACGCTGGCAGTGTAATACTCATGGTGGTGACGCTGGGAGTGTAATAGTCATGGTGGTGATGTTGGGAGTGTAATAGTCATAGTGACGATGTTGGGAGTGTAATAGTCATGGTGATGATGTTGGAAGTGTAATAGTCATGGTGATGATGTTGGAAGTGTAATAGTAATGGTGATGAGGTTGGGAGTGTAATAGTCATGGTGATGATGTTGGGAGTGTAATAGTCATGGTGATGATGTTGGAAGTGTAATAGTCATGGTGATGAGGTTGGGAGCGTAATAGTCATGGTGATGATGTTGGGAGTGTAATAGTCATGGTGATGATGTTGGAAGTGTAATAGGCATGGTGATGATGTTGGGAGTGTAATAGTCATGGTGATGATGTTGGGAGTGTAATAGTCATGGTGATGATACTGGGAGTGTAATAGTCATGGTGATGATGTTGGGAGTGTAATAGTCATGGTGGTGATGTTGGGAGTGTAATAGTCATGGTGACGCTGGGAGTGTAATAGTCATGGTGACGCTGGGAGTGTAATAGTCATGGTGACGCTGGGAGTGTAATAGTCATGGTGACGCTGGGAGTGTAATAGTCATGGTGATGTTGGGAGTGTAATAGTCATGGTGGTGACGCAGGCAGTGTAATAGTCATGGTGGTGACGCAGGCAGTGTAATAGTCATGGTGATGTTGGGAGTGTAATAGTCATGGTGGTGATGTTGGGAGTGTAATAGTCATGGTGGTGACGCTGGGAGTGTAATAGTCATGGTGATTAAGATAAATTGGGATGATGATAAATAGGAATGATGATAATTGAGCATGCTCGAGCCGAGCTCAGACCGGGAGCTACATTTAACTCGTGCCGAGCTACATTGCATCATGATGATACAATGTAACAATTACAAACGATGCAGAACATTTGCAGAGACGAAATGTCCCTGACATTTCATTGTCACTTGATAATGTCGAAGTCTTCACTTTGAAAATTTTTGTGCATATTGGAGATGTAAGCGATTGTAAGAAATTTTATTCTACACTTATTAACATGTCCTCTTTCTGTTCTTAGTGTATTTATTGGATTTTATATAGTTTAATTGCATTCTTTAGCACCTCCACAGGTGAAGAACAACTACAACAAACATGATAAATTTATCTTATGAGAGACATGATGATTATAAAGTAAAAATGTGCAATATTTAAAAGAGTGAAATTGAGACTTTTTATCTCCCCTGTCGAATCCTTTTAGAATTTTGTAGGTAATGATGAGGACTCCTCGAGCTCTCCTGTCTTCCAACGAGGTGGGGTGCATTTCACAACGCATTTCCTTCATCACTGTGACCATCTTTACTACACACAACCTTCATCACTGTAACCATCTTTACTACACACAACCCTCATCACTGTAACCATCTTTACTACACGCAACCCTCATCACTGTAACCATCTTTACTACACACAACCCTCATCACTGTAACCATCTTTACTACACATAACCTTCATCACTGTAACCATCTTTACTACACACAACCTTCACCACTGTAACCATCTTTACTACACACAACCAGCACCACTGAAACCATCTTTACTACTCACAACCTTCATCACTGTAACCATCTTTACTACACACAACCTTCACCACTGTAACCATCTTTACTACACACAACCTTGATCACTGTAACAATCTTTAATACACACAACCTTGATCACTGTAACCATCTTTACTACACACAACCTTTACCACTGTAACTATCTTTACTGCACACAACTTTCGTCACTGTAACCATCTTTACTGCACACAACACTCAGCACTGTAACCATCTTTACTACACACAACCTTCATCACTGTAACCATCTTTACTACACACAACCTTCACCACTGTACCCATCTTTACTACACACAACCAGCACCACTGAAACCATCTTTACTACTCACAACCTTCATCACTGTAACCATCTTTACTACACACAACCTTCACCACTGTAACCATCTTTACTACACACAACCTTGATCACTGTAACAATCTTTACTACACACAACCTTGATCACTGTAACCATCTTTACTTCTCACAACCTTTACCACTGTAACTATCTTTACTGCACACAACTTTCGTCACTGTAACCATCTTTACTGCACACAACCCTCAGCACTGTAACCATCTTTACTACACACAACCTTCATCACTGTAACCATCTTTACTACACACAACCTTCACCACTGTACCCATCTTTACTACACACAACCAGGACCACTGTAACCATCTTTACTACACACAACCTTTATCACTGTAACCATCTTTACTACACACAACCTTCACCACTGTAACCATCTTTACTACACACAACCTTCATCACTGTAACCATCTTTACTACACACAACCTTCATCACTGTAACCATCTTTACTACACACAACCTTTACCACTGTAACCATCTTTACTACACACAACTTTCGTCACTGTAACTATCTTTACTGCACACAACCCTTAGCACTGTAACCATCTTTACTTCACACAACCTTCACCACTGTAACCATTTTTACTACACACAACCTTCACCACTGTAACCATCTTTACTATACACAACTTTCATCACTGTAAATATCTTTACTACACAGAACCTTCACCACTGTACCCATCTTTACTACACACAACCTTCACCATTGTAACCATCCTTACTACACACAACCTTCACCACTGTAACCATCTTTACTACACACAACCTTCATCACTGTAACCATCTTTACTACACACAACCTTCACCACTGTAACCATCTTTACTACACACAACCTTCATTACTGTATCCATCTTTACTACACACAACCTTCACCACTGTAACCATCTTTACTACACACAATCGGCATCACTGTAACCATCCTAACTGTACAGTTTTCATTACTGGGGCCTTTATTGGGTACAAACATCATCACTGTAACCGTCTTTACTACACACCAACGTAACCATTTCTTGACCAAACAATAATTTTAGGACACATTATTAAATTGTTGCACATTTAATTTTCAGCTTCAGAAATCAAGGAATAAGGAAACACCAGTTAAATAACTCAGGTAAAATATTTTATTTAATCCTAGTAATAACATCAATAATTTTTAATATAAAAATGTCTTTTCAATAGTTTCATTTTTTTCATTTTTATTTCCTTTTCCTGTTTTCGTTCGTTATTATTTTCCAGCTTATGCTTTTTCTCTTTTTCTTGTCCATACTGCTTATCTTTTTCTTGTCCATGCTGCTTATCTTTTTCTTGTCCATGCTGCTTATCTTTTTCTTGTCCATGCTGCTTATCTTTTTCTTGCCTATGCTGCTTATCTTTTTCTTGTCCCTGCTTCATTGCTGCCTGCCGTTGTTCTTCGAGGTTCTGCCGGTGTTCTTTCTTCCGTGGGTTCTTCTCCACCTTCTGAAGTTTGGTCTTCATGCGTGCGAGCTTCTCTGCGAGAGCACTGGGCACTGAGCCCACCACTCCCTGCCTGGCTCGCTTGATACGTGGGTCATGTGACCCCGGGGGAACCACCTCTGCATACCTGCGTTTCACACCTGACCCTGCCTCATATCCTCCATCATGACCTATGAGCCAAGGCGGGACCCCTTCTCCATAACCTTCAGGCAAGTCAGGGTTCCTGCCAGACTCATCCATCCTTGACTGAGGTCTAAGTAAAGAGTCCTGAAGGACTCAGTGAGGCTCAGGTAAATATCCCAGATGGTGAATATTTAGTCAAGGTGATAGTGTTTCTAGCGTAAGGCTAGGTAATTATCAGGGGAAAGCGCTAAGGCATTACGACTATACAGCACTTGCAAAAGGTAAGGGGGATAAGTAACTTGGATATGATAGAGGAAAGGAATGGTGCCCAACCACTTCGACGGCACCATTCTTGTTTTAGTGAGTGGAGGAGCTACAAAGTCTTATAATAACCCAACCCTCATGTATGTCATGGGGACGATGATTGAAGTACTCATGACGAAGCTGCGAGTGAAATACTGAAGATAAAAATGCCAAGAAGTAGTTAAGAAAAAGATTTTTGTGAGAAGGTGTCAAGATGATAGTCACTGAGCAGTGAAGATGTTGGCACTGCTGGCAATGGTGTTGTCAAGAGTTAGATGCTGGGAGTGTAATAGTCATGGTGACGATGTTGGGAGTGTAATAGTTATGGTGACGATGTTGGGAGTGTAATAGTCATGGTGGTGACGCTGGGAGTGTAATAGTCATGGTGACGCTGGGAGTGTAATAGTCATGGTGACGCTGGGAGTGTAATAGTCATGGTGATGTTGGGAGTGTAATAGTCATGGTGGTGACGCAGGCAGTGTAATAGTCATGGTGGTGACGCAGGCAGTGTAATAGTCATGGTGATGTTGGGAGTGTAATAGTCATGGTGGTGATGTTGGGAGTGTAATAGTCATAGTGGTGACGCTGGGAGTGTAATAGTCATGGTGGTGACGCTGGGAGTGTAATAGTCATGGTGATTAAGATAAATTGGGATGATGATAAATAGGAATGATGATAATTGAGCATGCTCGAGCCGAGCTCAGACCGGGAGCTACATTTAACTCGTGCCGAGCTACATTGCATCATGATGATACAATGTAACAATTACAAACGGTGCAGAACATTTGCAGAGACGAAATGTCCCTGACATTTCATTGTCACTTGACAATGTCGAAGTCTTCACTTTGAAAAATTTTGTGCATATTGGAGATGTAAGCGATTGTAAGAAATTTTATTCTACACTTATTAACATGTCCTCATTCTGTTCTTAGTGTATTTATTGGATTTTATATAGTTTAATTGCATTCTTTAGCACCTCCACAGGTGAAGAACAACTACATCAAACATGATAAATTTATCTTATGAGAGACATGATTATAAAGTAAAAATGTGCAATATTTAAAAGAGTGAAATTGAGACTTTTTATCTCCCCTGTCGAATCCTTTTAGAATTTTGTAGGTAATGATGAGGACTCCTCGAGCTCTCCTGTCTTCCAACGAGGTGGGGTGCATTTCACAACGCATTTCCTTCATCACTGTGACCATCTTTACTACACACAACCTTCATCACTGTAACCATCTTTACTACACACAACCCTCATCACTGTAACCATCTTTACTACACGCAACCCTCATCACTGTAACCATCTTTACTACACACAACCCTCATCACTGTAACCATCTTTACTACACATAACCTTCATCACTGTAACCATCTTTACTACACACAACCTTCACCACTGTAACCATCTTTACTACACACAACCAGCACCACTGAAACCATCTTTACTACTCACAACCTTCATCACTGTAACCATCTTTACTACACACAACCTTCACCACTGTAACCATCTTTACTACACACAACCTTGATCACTGTAACAATCTTTAATACACACAACCTTGATCACTGTAACCATCTTTACTACACACAACCTTTACCACTGTAACTATCTTTACTGCACACAACTTTCGTCACTGTAACCATCTTTACTGCACACAACACTCAGCACTGTAACCATCTTTACTACACACAACCTTCATCACTGTAACCATCTTTACTACACACAACCTTCACCACTGTACCCATCTTTACTACACACAACCAGCACCACTGTAACCATCTTTACTACACACAACCTTTATCACTGTAACCATCTTTACTACACACAACCTTCACCACTGTAACCATCTTTACTACACACAACCTTCATCACTGTAACCATCTTTACTACACACAACCTTCATCACTGTAACCATCTTTACTACACACAACCTTTACCACTGTAACCATCTTTACTACACACAACTTTCGTCACTGTAACTATCTTTACTGCACACAACCCTTAGCACTGTAACCATCTTTACTTCACACAACCTTCACCACTGTAACCATTTTTACTACACACAACCTTCACCACTGTAACCATCTTTACTATACACAACTTTCATCACTGTAAATATCTTTACTACACAGAACCTTCACCACTGTAACCATCTTTACTACACACAACCTTCACCATTGTAACCATCCTTACTACACACAACCTTCACCACTGTAACCATCTTTAATACACACAACCTTCATCACTGTAACCATCTTTACTACACACAACCTTCACCACTGTAACCATCTTTACTACACACAACCTTCATTACTGTAACCATCTTTACTACACACAACCTTCACCACTGTAACCATCTTTACTACACACAATCGGCATCACTGTAACCATCCTAACTGTACAGTTTTCATTACTGGGTCCTTTATTGGGTACAAACATCATCACTGTAACCGTCT
The DNA here is from genome assembly GCF_040958095.1 of Procambarus clarkii. Lineage (NCBI taxonomy): Eukaryota > Metazoa > Arthropoda > Malacostraca > Decapoda > Cambaridae > Procambarus > Procambarus clarkii. The sequence continues at coordinate 10,371,948 of NC_091229.1, forward strand.
TTACTACACACCAACGTAACCATTTCTTGACCAAACAATAATTTTAGGACACATTATTAAATTGTTGCTCATTTAATTTTCAGCTTCAGAAATCAAGGAATAAGGAAACACCAGTTAAATAACTCAGGTAAAATATTTTATTTAATCCTAGTAATAACATCAATGATTTTTAATATAAAAATGTCTTTTCAATAGTTTCATTTTTTTCATTGTTATTTCCTTTTCCTGTTTTCGTTCGTTATTATTTTCCAGCTTATGCTTTTTCTCTTTTTCTTGTCCATACTGCTTATCTTTTTCTTGTCCATGCTGCTTATCTTTTTCTTGTCCATGCTGCTTATCTTTTTCTTGTCCATGCTGCTTATCTTTTTCTTGCCCATGCTGCTTATCTTTTTCTTGTCCCTGCTTCATTGCTGCCTGCCGTTGTTCTTCGAGGTTCTGCCGGTGTTCTTTCTTCCGTGGGTTCTTCTCCACCTTCTGAAGTTTGGTCTTCATGCGTGCGAGTTTCTCTGCGAGAGCACTGGGCACTGAGCCCACCACTCCCTGCCTGGCTCGCTTGATACGTGGGTCATGTGACCCCGGGGGAACCACCTCTGCATACCTGCGTTTCACACCTGACCCTGCCTCATATCCTCCATCATGACCTATGAGCCAAGGCGGGACCCCTTCTCCATAACCTTCAGGCAAGTCAGGGTTCCTGCCAGACTCATCCATCCTTGACTGAGGTCTAAGTAAAGAGTCCTGAAGGACTTAGTGAGGCTCAGGTAAATATCCCAGATGGTGAATATTTAGTCAAGGTGATAGTGTTTCTAGCGTAAGGCTAGGTAATTATCAGGGGAAAGCGCTAAGGCATTACGACTATACAGCACTTGCAAAGGGTAAGGGGGATAAGTAACTAGGATATGATAGAGGAAAGGAATGGTGCCCAACCACTTCGACGGCACCATTCTTGTTTTAGTGAGTGGAGGAGCTACAAAGTCTTATAATAACCCAACCCTCATGTATGTCATGGGGACGATGATTGAAGTACTCATGACGAAGCTGCGAGTGAAATACTGAAGATAAAAATGCCAAGAAGTAGTTAAGAAAAAGATTTTTGTGAGAAGGTGTCAAGATGATAGTCACTGAGCAGTGAAGATGTTGGCACTGCTGGCAATGGTGTTGTCAAGAGTTAGATGCTGGGAGTGTAATAGTCATGGTGACGATGTTGGGAGTGTAATAGTTATGGTGACGATGTTGGGAGTGTAATAGTCATGGTGGTGACGCTGGGAGTGTAATAGTCATGGTGACGATGTTGGGAGTGTAATAGTCATGGTAATTATGATAAATTGTGATGATGATAAATAGGAATGATGATAATTGATCATGCTGGAGCCGAGCTGAGACCGGGAGCTACATTTAACTCGTGCCGAGCTACATTGCATGATGATGATACAATGTAACAATTACAAACGATGCAGAACATTTGCAGAGACGAAATGTCTCTGACATTTCATTGTCACTTGACAATGTCGAAGTCTTCACTTTGAAAATTTTTGTGCATATTGGAGATGTAAGCGATTGTAAGAAATTTTATTCTACACTTATTAACATGTCCTCTTTCTGTTCTTAGTGTATTTATTGGATTTTATATAGTTTAATTGCATTCTTTAGCACCTCCACAGGTGAAGAACAACAACAACAAACATGATAAATTTATCTTATGAGAGACAAGATGATTATAAAGTAAAAATGTGCAATATTTAAAAAAGAGAATTTGAGACTTTTATCTTCCCTGTCGATTCCTTTTAGAATTTTGTAGGTAATGACGAGGTCTCCTCGAGCTCTCCTGTCTTTTAACGAGGTGGGGTGCATTTCACACCGCCTTTCCTTGTAACTCTAACCTCTTAGTTCTTGGACTAGACTAGTGATTTACCTCTGAACTTTTTCCAGCTTTGTTCTGTGCATGACAATGTGCAGGCCCCATGCTGGGGCCGCATACTCTAGCATTAGTCTTACATATGTGGTATACATGATTCTGAAGGCTATATAGATGTTAGCCGTGTGAGACAATATGCAGGAAGAACCATCTTGTTCTTTAAAATCATCTTTGATGTCTTTGAGAACGGTGTTTGTTGGTGGAAATGGAAATTTTTGTGTATTCCCAATGACTCTGAGGAATAACTTTGAATGCGAGAATAATATTTTGATGAGTTTGAGAGTGATGATAAGCAGAAATACATTGACATTGTTTCACAATTAAATTTGGCTGAATGGATAAATATAATGCTTTATAACTAACTAAAATAAATAATTTGAACTAACTAAAAATTAATTTGTTGAAAACAATAATGTCGTTGAAAATTCGAGGCCATGAACTAGATACTGAAAGGAAGAAAGAACAAAAAATCACGATATTGAAAAGAGTTTGAACTGAAGTTGTAAAGAATTTGAAAGTGAATTATTATATGTAGTGTGAAGTGCTTCAGGAAAGCAGTAAGTAAACTTAATTTGAAAAAGATAATGAGTAGTCTGAAAAAGTATGACACTGTGAAATAAGTAAAATAAGAAGCAATGATCTTCATAGAACATAACCATGACCGTAATTAATACATTGTGAACCCTCGTAAAACTTAACACTCTGCAAAAGTTAAATCAGCCTAGTATGAGCTATAATCCCAAAACAGAAGTTGTATTGCTGTATTAGAACTGTTTAAAGTAATGCTTCAATCGTATGGAAGTGACTGTCTTGGTAAAAGATCAACTTAATAAAAGGCTGGTTGGGGACATTTTAATTACTGCATATTGGAGAGTAAACACAAAATGCAAAATGTAACCTTAGATGCCGTATTTTGTTAATCAAAATATCATCACCTTCTGGGAGAAATATAAAAAAAATAATTGAGAACTTGGTATACCAGAGCATGATTGCAGAGAGAGATGGT